>NC_083760.1:28196505-28294108 GCF_963514075.1 Conger conger
TGGCAGGTCAGAGCTAGAACGGGGAGTAGGAGTTTGATGGGAGTGACGGGGTGGCCTTCCGCACAAGCTTGTCACTGGAGTGCTCATCCAATTAGCATTTCTGTGTGGGCGTGGAAGGCTTAAAAAAGCCAGGGTAAATGAAGGCAGTATTTTCTACCTAGTTGCGTTAATTGTCCGTGGAGTGTTAAGCGAGTGTTATTTTAATAGATCTCAACCTTTCTGGCTTCTTATCTCCCATTCTTTTCACATTTAACTGAATCACTATCTTGACATTGATCAAAGTCATACCTTGTCATAATTTACCATTGTCATATAAGGTGCAATATATGTATGTATTTTTTATATACCGTTTCAAACCCATGAGTCCCTTTTTAATTTTTTCTCTGTGTGTATGCCCATATGTATTTGTGCACATTTATATAAACATGTATGCACACACGTATAATAATCATTACATGAAAATACACACTGCAGCTTGCTTGTAACCTGTATTCAGTATTAACATGTTTGAGGTAATGGAAATCCATAGTATCCATATTCGCATGCTGTTTAAATACTTTGTTCAGCTCAGTCAGAGCATGATCTATTATTCACACAATATATAAATTGTATGGAAATATATACAGTGGGGTGCAAAGATTTGGGCACCCCTGGTTTAAATGTCTGTTACAATGACTCTGTACATGATCGAAAGTAAACCTGAACTCTAAATGGTACAGGGTTAAACATGAGACCTTTTAAACATGAGAGCAAATTTTTAAGTAAGTTTGCTTTTTATTTTCATTTTTTACTGTTTATAAATTATTTTTAAAAAAAGGAAAAAGGCCCTGTGCAAAAGTTTGGGAACCCTTTTGGATTGTTTCGTTGTTACTTTTTAAAAGATGATTGCTAAGGTCCAGACCCAGGTGATTTTCTCGTTAGGGCTTCAATGAGTCAGATAAGTGTAATTCCAGGGCTGACCCTTTTATTCTGAAGTAACTCCATGCCTTCTAATGTGTCCAACTACAGTGGCCATTCTGTCTGGTGTTAATAACCATGGGTTCCTCTATACAGGATTTCAGAATGACAATGGTTCATTTTCACCAAGAAGTAGAGGCAAAATAACTCTATATTTCAAACTATCCATTTCCACTGTCAGAAATATTATTCAAGAATGGAACAGTTAAAGTCAAGGGAAGGAAGACCAAGAAAGATTTCATATCATATCAAAGAATTGCCCGATACCTGGTGAGAAATGCTCAGAAGGAGCCACACATCACTGCAAAAGAGCTGCAAAAGAGTAGCAGACACAGGTCTACCTGTTCAAGGGACAACAATACAACACACTTTGAACAACAAAGACCTACGTGGTAGAGTTGCCAGAATGAACAACCTCAACACAAAATTAAGCGTCTGAAGTATGCAAAAGAAAACATTGAGAAGCCCGAAGCCTTTTGGAACAATGTGCTTTGGACTGAACCTTTTGGCCACCACCAAAGAAGGTATGTTTGGAGAAAAAAGGGTGCAGATTTTGTAGAGAAGAACACCCTGCCAAGCATGGAGGTGGATCCATTATGCTTGGGGTTGTGTGGCAGCTGGGGGCACAGTAAATATTGTCATTCCGCTAAATATCAAGAAATTCTAGATTCTAATGTTCAAAGGTTAGTCCAGACATTGAAATTCAAGAGTGGTTGGGTATTCCAGCAAGGCAATGACCCAACGCATACCTCAAAATCAACCATGAAGTACCTCCACGCAAGACAGATGAAGGTTTTGGAATGGCCGCCACAGTCCCCAGACTTGAATATTATTGAAAATCTGTGGAGAGATCTCAAACATGCTGTGCATGCAAGGAGGCCAAATAATATTTCTGAGCTAGAGGAGCTAAAGGAAGCATTTACATGCTGTTGTAGTTGCCTGAGGAGTTACAAAGTACAAACTGACAGGGTTCCCAAGTTTTTGCTCGGGGCCTTTTTCCTTTTTGTAATATTTTGAAACTGTAAAAAATAGAAATAAAAAATAATCTTGCTTTTAAACTTTAGGAAATGTGTCGCGTTTCACGCTGTGTCATTTAGCAGTCCGGTTCGCTTCAGTTCACTTAGATAATAATTGTAAAAGGCTTTTTTACCAAGGGTGCCCAAATGTTTGCACACCACTGTATATTATTCTTTCACCATAGCACACAAGCCGATAAAAGGACTTTTTGATTGGAAATCCGGGGATCCTCCAATGGCCAGCACAATGACTTGCAGTCTTGCATTGAAGGTGTGGGTAAACAAGATGACAAGTAGAAGGCTTCTGGTCTTCAGTGGGGCTGCCTTAAGAAAGGCTTTCTTCTGCTGCTGTGAATCATTGGCTGCTTGAATTGTCAGTGGGGAAAAAAAAAGCCGCCAAGGCTCTGAGCATCCCACGGTGTACATACACTCTTAAAACTTCTGGTGAAAAAAACATGAAAATATTTCTGCATTAGTCTTTAATATTAGACAGGTTTACCAAAAGTAATGTTGCTATGTGTTTTGTGCCAAATGAAATGGTGTGAGTTTAATATTTCCTTTAGTTTTGAAAGCTCAGTTGGCAGTAGTGCATTTCTTTATCATCTTTGTCATACGTTTAGCATAAGCAAGCAGTCCAGCAGCGTGACTGTCATTCCTAAAAACAATCAAGGTCGAAATCGTCCAGTTGTATCGTCCGTGCAGCCCTGTGGCCAATCCATTGAGCTTGCGTTCAGATGCAGCTTGCAAAGACGTTTCTAAAGATGATTTAGTGTACAGTGTTTTATAGTGTATTACAACCTCTGTATGTCTATTCCATTTAAACCGGTTAAAACAAGCATGATTCAGTTTTAAAACATGGTAGTAAATTATAAAAAAAATTCTTGACACCAATTTTCTCATTTTACACCTTTGAGTATACACCGCTTCAGATATACCATTTGTAAGAATACAATTGCCTGCAGCAGAGCACTTTTCTTACAGGCATGTATTGCTTTAAGTATGTGTTGATAAAAGTCAAACTGTGTAGTCTAAAAGAAGCTGACCAGCTGAACGATAGGCTTTTATTGCATGTCAACAAAGTTGTGCTGCTGGGAAGTCTTGGTTTTGTATTCAGAGGGCTGCCTGGAATTGTGTATTCTAGAGATATTTTGCTTTTGGAATGTATTCAATTTATTTTTTTTATTTTTGTTAAAGAATTTTGTCTGCATTGCTTCACACCCCTTAAATGCGCTCAAACATGTGTTCAACAAGCACTTCCATTAACAACTGTTTACATTAAGTACTTTACTGAAGTGAGTGGTGTATCTTAAAAAAGAATCATACATTTTCCTCTGAAATAACGCAAAAAAATCTGTCAAACATGCGCATGGGGACATGGTTGATGGGCACAAAAAGAAAAGAGCCAGCCTTGTTAAAGGTGCAATTTGCATCATATTACAGATCACATTTTCCTCTGTGTATTAGATTTCTAGAGGAAAAAAAAACAGTCACCATCGCAGTCTTACATATTCAGATCATTGCCTCAATTAAGTCAAACTCGGCGCAAGATGAACTGGCATAAATGTTTATGGAAATGGAGTATTAGATTGAAAGGGTCAATGCCATCCACAGCTTTCTATGGTAATAGCATAGTCTTGAAATCAGCCACGTCTGAGTCTGAAGTGGATACAGCTGATGGATCATTCGCATGAGGTGAAACTTATATAGAAGAATAGCCCAATTTACTGTTGGAAACATGTATTTATTATTGTTATTATTACAGTGGTTAAAAAAGTAAAATTGTTGTAAATGTGCATCTTTAGCAGTAGAGGGAAAGCAAATTGCCAAAGCTTTTGCCATTTTTTTTTTCTTTTAAATGTAGTGTTGTGCATTCTCATGTAACCAACTGTTAAATTCATATGCCCACACATTTTGATGTTTTCAAAACCCTTCAGTTGTCAGTAGGCTGCTGCACAGAGGCATAAGATCTGGGTGAGTGGAAGAATTGCAGACGCTCTTCAAAATAATTTCTTTCAAAGTACAGAATGGCAGCGGCGGTAATTGTAAACAGTGGAAGATATCGCTCTGAATTCGTTCGAAACCTCAGTGGAGCTGAGATCATTTCCAAAGTGAAAATAATCTCAGCTGCTGCATAAAATACAATAGTAAGAACCTCAAAGAGGCAGGACTTATTGCGGTATTGCATGGAACCTGTAAGGTCTGCTCCTTCAGGACTGCTAACTCAAAGTCCATTCAGTCAACACGCTCCATTTAACCAATGACTTCTTATTTTCAGAATGAGCAAATATACAGGCCGCAGTAGTCATCTCCCGAGTCTTTTGACATAAGATAAATCTACGGTCACTGAATACGAATTGTTCATTTGAAACATGGATAGTTTTCTTTGAAGTGTTGTCATTTTTAGTTATGCTTTGCAAATGATGGATGTTTGCATAACTGCTGTCAGAGGTATTATAATGTCTTTAGAACGTTGTAAGTGGTTTCCAAAGTAATTGGAGAATAGCAAATTATTAGACCAATAACTATAGATTGGTGGTCATAATGGATTTATGTTTTAACGTATGCCAGCTTTGTGTTGTATGTTATCGTCATGTTGCCGATAACCTTAGAAATGGTGAACATTGGCCAATTCCCCAGCTGAATAAGGACCGGAATACCAATGGTTGCGTGTTAATAGCATGGAATCTGTAAGAAAGCTCCTTGGTTTCTGAACTGCGGTGGATCTTACAGAAAGGTGTCAGAATGTTTTCATTGCTGTTTATGTGAAATTGAGTTGATATGATTTTGCTCCCAAGATGATGTGAGTTTCCCTCCAGATGACTGTCAAGGTCAACCATCAAGTTCCATCTGTAAAAACTGACTTTTGGAGGGTAGTCAAAGAGAATTTCTCCTCTAGGGAAGTGCTGGCACTGTGTTGAATACCTCTAGTCAAATGTTTTATGACCTGGAGTCCCTTGAGGATACGATATCTAGGAAGATGATTTAAGATGATTATGATTATTATTAGGGGCGCTTTTCAAATCGTGGTATAGTCAGTTTCTGAACTCAATAGGAGAATTTAGATGCTAAATGAGTAAGGGGGAACTTGTAAAGAACTATATTTGAGAAAATAGGAAATTAATCCATACAGAACAAGGTAAAAAGAAAAATGCAAAACTATTCTCAGGGAGGCCATCCTTTGTTCTAGTAAGTCTAGATGAATCATGGAAAGAAATACTTGCTGCTCCTCATTTCATTACCTGAGAAGGGAAGACAGCAATTTCTTGTACTCCTAAAATTATACCAAGGTTACATTACACAAGGAATGCTGATGAATCAAGTCACTTGCTGCTGTGCATTGTGTCTAATACTCTAAAGCCTTGCTCCTCACATCATGGTCTTCGAGGGCCAAGACCTGCTGGTTTTCCACCCTCCCTTTACCTGGGAGTTGGGTGTGAAGCCAGTCTGGCCAATCAATGGGGCTAATTGTGAGTGAATTGCATGGGTGGAAAGAAAACCAGAGCCAGACTTTGATTTGTGGACCATATTTGAGGATCCCTGGCTTCCCTGCAGTGAAATTGAATAGCCAGGTGAAGTCATTAGAATGTGGGGGTTATTTGTTTGAGACAGCAAGGCCGGCTGTACAAGCTGATTTTTTGCTTTAGCTTGAAGTGAACATGAATCTGAATTTCAAACTGGAGTTAAGATTTCAAGGTTCAGACATCCCCATCACTGTGATGGTTGTAGTAACTGGTTAGAGCCTACTTTCAACATCTGGAAAACAAAAGCATTTTTGACATAAATGGTAAATGGTTGGCATTTATATAGCACCTTTATCCAAAGCGATGTACAATTGATGCTTCTCATTCACCCATTCATACACACACTCACACACCAACGGCGATTGGCTGCCATGCAAGGTACCAACCAGCTCGTCAGGAGCATTTGGGGGTTAGGTGTCTTGCTCAAGAACACTTCCACATTTTCAGGACAGAGGTGGTATTTATAGTGACTATCATCTGTTTATAATTCATTACTGTCAGTCAGGTGGTTAAGTAAAGGAAATATTGATGACTTAACGCCAGTCAGCCAAAAAGGTGTTCCATTCTGTGTCAGCATAATTTACAGCTGAATCTAGTCCCACCCCCAATTGCCATTGAGATACATTCAAATGCAAAGGGTTTTAGTATTGCTTATAGAACAACCTGAAAATAAGATATCCAGACTCTAATAATGTTGATGGGTCAAAGACATAAGGAAGTCACGGCATGCAAAGGATATGCAACCAAATATAAAACATGACTATTTTATTAGACATCATGTTAATTTGTATCAAACATTGAAATGGGGGACTACATATAAAAAGTGTTGTAATTACTACATGGTGAAACCAAAATGCATTTAAAAAATTTTGTTTAATGAAAGTCTGTGCTTTGACCACATATTAATTCTTTGATTACAGAGAAAATAAAAATTTTAATCAGAAAAAGCAGCAATAGTCAGATTCGACCAGTCTGGCCTTTCTCCTCTGACCTCTCTCATTAACAACGCAATTGCCTGCAGAACTGCCACTCACTGGATGTTTTTTGTTTTTCGCACCATTCTTTGCAAACAAGAGACTGTTGTGCATGAAAATCCCAGGAGATCTGCAGTTTCTGAGATACCCAAACCACCCTGTCTGGCACAAACAGTCATTCCCCGGTCAAAGTCACATTTCTTTTCCCATTCCCATTTGGTCTGAAAAACTGCTGAACCTCTTGACCATGTTTGCATGTATTTATGCATTTACTTGCTGCCACATGACTGCCTGATTAAATTACCATGCTGGTATACATGTCAACCTAATAAAGTGCTCACTGAGTG
Organism: Conger conger; assembly: GCF_963514075.1. Classification (NCBI taxonomy): domain Eukaryota; kingdom Metazoa; phylum Chordata; class Actinopteri; order Anguilliformes; family Congridae; genus Conger; species Conger conger. The sequence goes on from NC_083760.1 coordinate 28,203,321, forward strand.
TATATAAATTGCATTAAAGGAACTGTGAGCAAAAGCTGTAACAGAGCAAAATGCAAGCAAAAGGGCTTTTTCCCCCCTTCCACAGATTCTGTGATAGAAGCATGACCGTCTTGTATCGACAGACATATACAGCCTACAGCAAACATGTAATTAATTTGGGTATGGATATGGTTATGGGTAAGGGGGGGTCACACACCATGTCAGCAGAGGACGGAACACATACAAAGACATATCGATTCCCAGGAAAAGAAAAAAGATCTCCTGAAAAGAATATCCATAGCAACAGTCCATGGAGACAAAAGGCTAGTATGTTCTCTACATGCTGTTTTACCAGGGCCAGCGAAGAGATTGTCCTAACAGACTTGTATCTATAGACCGCATCATACAGTACAAATTGAAAATATACTCCAGTACTATTGTACAGTAGGTTACATGGCAAGTCTCGCTAACGTATTTTATAGCCAGGTGTGGAGTACTACGCAGAAATTGGATTAAAACCTTTAGGGGAATTGTGAAAAATATACGCCTAAGGTCTACAGTATGTGCTGCTGCAGCATTGACCTTGCAGCATCCAGCCTGCGTGTAGTTTTATGAAAGCAACTTGAGCATTTGACCCACAGCAGGTTTGTAGCTGGAATGCAGGTACTCTCCTGCTAGACACTTGCCTGAGGATTGAAGGTTGATAGCTTGAACTCGGAGGGTAATTTGACACTTTTAATAAGGGCAGTGGTGTTTTCTTTTAATATGCTGTCATTTTAAGGTGAAATTCTGTTCAGTTTAACCGCAAATGGAAAAACACCCATCATTCTTTCAAACTCTGCAAACAGGCGAAGCATATTTTCTGATGGTGAATGGAAAACATTATTTTATTTAAATAACCAGTTTTTAATCAATGATTTCTGTTAATCTCTCCCGGTTCGGGATGCCCAATTCTTATGTGTATGCCCATTCCATCAACAGTGTCTGCATGAATTCAGGAGGGTATAGACAGGTCTATGTGCCCCCCAGTAATGGCATGCCTGGGTGGATTGCACTAATTTGTTCCCTTTGGCGATATACGCGAGCGGTAATTAACGGGATCCACGCAGCATGTGGCAAGTACAAACAGTTAAGCTGTGAAGACACACAACTGATGAATTGTACAAACATTTTCAGTCTCTGTCCCAAAATTTGACATGGTATTCTCTCACTTAGATGTCAGCATACATACAATGCAGTCTGTAAGTATTTGGACAGTGGTACAATTCGTTTTCTTTTGGCTCTGTACTCATGCGCATGGGATTTGAAATTAAGCAATGAATAATAAAGTTAAAACTGTCACCTTTAATTTGAGGGCATTTACATCCATACTGGGGATCTATGTAGGAATTGCATCCCTTTTGTTACACAGTCCCTCCATTTTAGGGGACCAAAAGTAATCGGACAATTAGCTTCTCAACTGTTTCTGATTAGTCAGGTGCATTAAATCACTTCCTTTGTGCAGGTATAATAAAGCTTTCAGTATCTAGTCTTCATTCTAGGCTTTTGATTGCCTTTGGAGTTATTCCAACGGAGGGCAAATGCCTGTATGTGCTCTTGTCCTCCTCTATGAGGAGTTGTGCCAATGACAGTCAAGGAAGCAATTGTGAGGCTGAGAAATAAGAAGAAAACGGGCAGATCCAATGTGCTTGGAGTACAGAGCCAAAAGAACAGAAATTGTACGACTGTCCAAGTACTTAAGGACTGCACTATACAGTGTAAGTTTCATGATGATCAGTCATTGCTTAGCCTGTTTCACTGCGCATGTGGCATGGCTGATGCTGACCATATTACTCTCAAATATGGGTCATTGATGTTTTGAAGATGTTTTGCTGCCAGTGGTGCAGGGGCACTATTTTAGAATGATGGAATAATTAATTCAATAAAGTAGCAGGAAATTTTGCCTGTAAATCTGATTGTCTCTGCTACGAGGCTCAGACTTGGTCGTAGATCCATCTTCCTGCTGGACAATGACTCCAAGCATACATTGCGGAATTCATGCAGTCATGGTTAAGTGAAAACAACAAGAATATTCAATAATACTGGTATTCTCTAACCGTTTATATATTTTTAATTCCAGGTATGTAATTCATGGAGTGTATATTTTGTATTATTTAAAAATGTTCCTGTATGTATTGTTACGAAATGGAGAGTTCGAAGGAGTTACCGACTTGCCGTTCTTGTCTATTTATGCAGGTTTATTCACATGATCACACTTACAACTGACAAAGATAGATCAAAACGTTGCCGGTCTAGCTCACTTTAATAAATATCACCAGGGAGCATTTACAGCAGTGTGCAGGTACAACATCCATGCAGTGAGTATCTCAGTCTCCAGACTTGCATCCCATCAAATACCTGTGATCTGAACTGAAGAGGGCAGTCCATGAGCGCAAGCTCAAGGATTCTGTATGACTGAGAAGTTCTGTATGGAGGAATAGTGAAAAATCCTTCCAGATGTGCTCTCTGGATACTCTGGATAGGACTGTCATCTTTGCCAGGGATTGTTGCACAATGTATCAAACCAGGGGTGCTGATAATTATTTATATATTTTTTGGAATCTTTAAAAAACTTAGCAGATCCTGAGGCTCTACAGGACAAAGAATAAAGATCTCTGCTTTATTCAGTGAAATTACCTTTGTGCACAAACATTTTGTTTATTTTGCCATAGCATCATAGCATAGCCGCTTGTTTGTAGCTATGAGCCATAGCCTGGCCATTGTTCATGATTCGTCATGGGCGTCAAGTGCACTTTTATAAATTTGGATCTTCACATTATCCAGAACTACTTGTTTTAATTTTTTTTTTACGAAGTAATGCTGTATATATTTTTACAATCAGGAATAGGATAGCTGTTTGTTGTGGATTACATTAGTACACAAGAAGACTCTAAGCCGACAAGGCAATGCAAAAAGCGGTCAAAGCGTAGTTAATTGTAGAGATGGACTCATAAGGATGGACTCTAGAAGGATCTGTGTGTACACTCGCATGCATCGCATTAATGTGTGTGCAAATTGGAAAGTTCTTATATTTATTTAGATTTTTTGGATTGGCTTTATTCTTTCCCCTCTCCCCCCCCCCCCTCCCCCAACAACCCCACCAGAGGAACCTCTCTATTATAGTACATTCAAGTAAGAAAGAACGGGCCATATGGATAAAAGATAAATCGTAAGATGACAAGGATACATTGTGGCAGGCTGAAAAGACCCTGTGATGATGTAAATTGAAGAGGAGGTCGGTAAAAAGTAGAGCAGTCTATTGCATATGCATCAAGGCAGATCAAAGCTTTCTCCAGGGTCACGCATTTACATAGTGATTTCACTGATGCTATGGGAACCCAGTAACCCCTTTCTTAGATCACTTACGGGTGAAAAGGGGCTTGTGGAAGTCCTTCACTTGCATTAGAGCGAGAAGTCAAGCAAGTTAGCTTTGGTGTTCTGTCCCCCTGTAAAATTGACTCAACAGACCAAATCTCTTCCCTCTCCAGAGGACTGGTCATGGCTTCCTTCTTATTGCGAGCTAACATCTCAGCATTTTGGTTCAAGTGTAAGGAGCTGGAGACATGAGGAATGTTGCTTGTTTATTGAGAAGTGAGAATTTTTATCGGGTGCCTTTTTCTGAAGTACTGTGTTTATTTTCCTTTCAAGGGCTGGAAAAGTGGCAAAGAGTACGGTCCCTGCTGTGCAGTCAAAAGGTGAGGTGGTTACAATACAAACCCCATAATTTTTGTGGTTTATTATTATTATTATTATTATTATTATTAATAATAATATTATTACAATACAGGTATGCTGTATTGGACAATGAACATTGGTTTTGTTATCCAAAAATGTTTTTTGTGGTGAGAGGCAAACAGCTAGTGTGGTTAGAGAACACAAACAGCAAGTGGATGTCGCACAGTTTCTATTTTTACAGTGCCACAAGCACAGACATTATGCTTACATGTTGCAGTGGAGAATGGGGGGACGATCTATAACAAGGGTTGTAATTCCTACATGGGTCTCCCGATATGGATGTAAATAGCTGCACATTAAAGCCGATGCTCTGAATCTTTTCGTTTAATTTCAAATCCAATATTGTCGAGTACAAAACAACAAAAACATGTCAACATACTTTATTTATAGACGTTAAAGTTTTGTCAAGCATAACAATTATTACTATTATTATTATTAGTACTACTACTGCTACCTCTCAACACAACACGTTTTGCCTTAAAGTATTTTTGATGAGCTACAATGTATTGAAAACCAGACCACAATTTTAGAAACGGATAACCGCAGTGATATTGTACACATATGATTTAAGTAGGCCTAGTTGGAGTCCTTCTGCCACTACTACTATATTTCTGCAGCCCTTTTCAAATCTGAATTGCAATGAAGCAGGAGAACACATCATCATATTAGTACACTGCTTATCTAAATTGATTGTTTTCCGTCAATGCGTGAGAGAATAGACCAGGGATCAGCAACTCAAGGTCCTTCTGGTTTTCCACCCTCCCTTTACCTAGGAGTCAGGTCAGGGTTTCAGACTAACTTTTTCAATTGATGGTGCTGGTGGTGCAATTACAAAATTTGGTGGTGCAACATTTTGATCGCACATTTATTATAAGTTATTTTCTTGCTTTCTTATTACGGAATTCATAAAAATGCTTTGAAGGGATATATAATGTGCAACATTTTTACCAAGTTTAACTTTCATTAAATGTAATTAAATAATGAATTTTATTAATTTTGGTTTCACCATGGAGACACTACAGCACTTTTTAAACATTGTCCCCGCCATTTCAAGGCACCATAATGTTTGCAACAAATGGCTTCACAGGTGTTTCTGATTAGTCAGGTCTTTTCAGTTGCTTCCTTAGTGGAGGTACAAGAGTGCTTTCAGTATCTAGTCTAGATTGTAGGCTTTTGATTGCCATTGGAAGGTTTTTGGAATTTGTCGACGCGATCACCAGAGTTGTGTCCATAAAAACCAAGTAAGCCTTTTTGAAGCTGAGAAATATGGTAAGAAAAAACTGTCAGGGATGTAGGGAAAACCATAGGCTTACCAAAAACAGCTGTTTGTTGAAAAACTTTAAGAAGAAGAAACACTGGTGAACTTAGTATTTGCAAAGGGCCGGGTAGGCCAAGGAAGACGTCTATATGATAATGTTAGAATTCTCACCATAATGAAGAAAAATTCAAAACACTCTTCAGGAGGCAGGCATGGATGTCTGAGCGACTACTGTAGGCAGAAGAATTCTCCAACAGAACTACAGAGGCTACACTGCAAGATGCAAACATTAGCTAGCTGCAAAAACTGGATGGCCACTTCTTGCTGAGAAGTATGTAATAGAGCTGGCAGAATTTGGTGGAAGGACTTTTGGACAAATTAAACTAAGATTGTGCAAAGTATGGAGGCCTAAAGGAACTGCGCAAGATCCAAAGCAACCCCCCCATCTGTGAAACATGGTGGTGGGGGAGTTGATTTTGGAATGTATGGCTGCTACTGGTCCTGGCTCACTTTTTATTGATGATGTAACTGCTGATAGCAGCAGCAGAAGGAATTCTGACGTGTAAAGGAGCATCAGCTCGTTTTCAACCAAATGCCTCCAAACCCATTGGACGGCGCTTCATCGTACAGCAAAAAAAGGCCTAACAGACCAGCAACAGAGAAGATACTCGGCACCTAGCAATATGAATGGGTCACAGAATTCAAGCAAAGGATATGCAACAAGGTACTAAATAACTGCTATCATTTACATAATATTAATATGTCCTGAGCATTATGGTGCCCTGAAATGGGGCGGGGGCTACAGTCGTATGCAAAAATGTGGACACCCCTGGTCAAAAAGCCTTTTACAATTAATATCTTCGTGAACAGAAATTAACCTGACCAGTAGATGGTACAAAGCATGACACATTCCTTCAAATTTTAAAGCAAGATTACTTTTTATCTTAATTTCTTACAATAATAAAAAAAGGAGAAAGGCCCTGTGCAAAAGTTTGGGAACTAAACGTTTCCTGTAGCCAGCTAAGAGTCTTTCGATTCTTGATTTTGGAATTTTTCCCAATTCTTCCTGGCAGAACACCTCTAGCTCAGAAATATTCTTTGGCCTCCTTGCATGTTTGAGATCTCCACAGATTTTCAATAATCTTCAATTCTGCGAACTGTGGTGGCCATTCCGAAACCTTCATCCACCTTTCCTGGAGGTACTTCATCGTTGATTTTGATCATTGTCTTAATGGAATACCCAACCTCTCTTTACTTAAATGGACTGACCTTTGAACATTAGCCTCTAAAAGTTCTTAATATTTGGTGGAATCCATTCTTCCTTCCACTCACAGCTGCCACACAACCCCAAAGCATAATGCATTCTATCTGTACATCTTCCAGACCCTGCCTTGACTTCCATTGATCTTCATGATTTTCTAAACATGTTTCTGACAGTGGAAATGGGAAGTTTGAAACTTTGAGAGTTTTTTTTGTCTTCATTCTAACATTCTTGGACAACTGCTTAGAGCAGAGGTGTCCAATCTTATCCTAAAAGGGCCGGCGTGGGTGCAGGTTTTTGTTTTAACCCAGCAGTAACACACATGATTATACTAATGAACTAATCGTGGTCTTTAATCAAGACCTTGATGAGTAGAATCAGCTGTCTTAGTCCTGTGCTAAAACAACAACCTGCACACACACCGGCCCTTTCTGGATAAGATTGGACACCCCTGGCTTAGAGGAACCCATGGTTGTTAACACCAGACAGAACAGCCACTGCAGTTGGATACTTTAGAAGTCGTGGACTTACTTCAGAATAAAAGGTTTATTAGAAATGAGGAATGCTATTCTTCTGACTCATTGAAGCCCTAATGAGTAAATCACCTGGGTCTGGGCCTTAACAATCATCTTTTTAAAGAGTAACAAAGAATGACCCGCGATGGCGCACAGCCAAACGCATTGGACCTCGATACAGGCATCAGTCAGATGCAGTTGCACACCGAGTTTGGCGCAAACCCTGGTCCTGCCAAATCCGAATTTGGCCGGCTCACTTGGGAGCGGCATAATTGGGCCGACGCTCATAGTATGGGGGGAGTGACTCGGCAGGGGAGCTGCAGGATCGGCACATACAATAGAGCCCTGATTGCACTCGCCTCGGAGTCACGGTCGCGGGGTTGAGATGATGCAGCTTGAAGAATGTGTGTCGTTCTCTGGATCGTTAGATCTTTCCAGCCACCAGGGGATGGGGTTGTAGGCGTTGTGTCCCCAGCTAATATGGGTAATTGGAATAGATAGGGTACAATTGGCTACCAAATTTGGAGTAAATGGGAAAAATCGGAAACAAAAATGTATATAAAAAAGTAGAAGAATAATCTAAAAGGATTCCCAAACTTTTGCACCGGGCCCGTTTCTTTTTTTAAATTATTTTTTATAATTTACTGAGGGCGGCACGGATGGTGCAGTGGGTAGCACTGCCGCCTCACAGCAAGGAGGTCCTGGGTTCGAATCCCTGTCGGCCGGGGCCTCTCTGTGCGGAGTTTGCATGTTCTCCCCGTGTCTGCGTGGGTACTCCGGTTTCCTCCCACAGTCCAAAGACATGCAGGTTAGGCTGATTGGAGAGTCTAAATTGGTATGAGTGTGTGAGTGAATGGTGTGTGTGCCCTGCGATGGACTGGCGACCTGTCCAGGGTGTATTCCTGCCTTTCGCCCAGTGTATGCTGGGATAGGCTCCAGCCCCCCTGCGACCCTGTTCAGGATAAGCGGGTTCAGATAATGGATGAATGGATGGATGGATGGATGGATGGATAATTTACTGAGAGTAAAAATCTTGGTTTAAAATTTACAGAAAGGTCTTGTGTTTAACTCATGTTTTTTGACCAGGGGTGCCCAAATTCTTGCATACGACTGTGTAAAAAGTGCTGTAATTTCTACATGGTAAGACCAAACTGTATTAAAACGCCCTTTAATAAAAGAGAATCTGCACTTCAGTCACATGTGATTTGTTTCATTACAGATCTAAAATTGTGGGGTACATTTGTCCCAAGCATTATGAAGCTCACTGTATCTAGATCGAGACTACCAGGGTATAGTTGTTTATCCATTTTCTGGCATATCTTCAGAGAGGCTTGCATTATTATTTGTCATGTGTAAACTGTGGCTTGCAGATCTTGCCTTACGCGTTATACGTTTGACCTTGTTACATTTGCTTTCAGCTTTTTGGGGAGAATCGGACGACAGCAACTCTGACATCGAAGCGGCCCTGCGCCCCCAGTCTCGTGGCACGGCTGTTGACGACTTTGATTATTATGATTAATTAAATGGCCCACACAGAAGACTGGAGTGCTACCAACATTGAAATGTACATAATTAAAGCGTATGTCATTAGAACTGCAAAATAGTCTACATGAGGTGCCCTTTGTTTGAACATTGTTAGATTTTCTTTCCCCATATTCAGTAGAATGTTCCTGCACTGGTAGATACCTTCCTACCCCCCATTATATATTTTCAGAAAAATAAAATCGAATAGCTCTTATAGGAAAAAAATATCTGAAGAGTTTTCTAACATGCTGTTGTTAACCCTGCTTGAATCTCTTTATTTGAACAATGCTCAGAACTCTTCAAAACAGGTTGAAATAGTTTAAACTTAATTTTTTAAGGGATTTGTTTGCATTGTGGTGAATATTATACATTTTAAAATCTGCACACATTTCAAAAATGCATTGCATTCAAAATGCAGTAATATAATGAAGTGAGTCAACCCCCTGTGAGATTATTTAGAACAATGGATATCCTGGCTATTACCAAGCCACCTTTGAACTCCGTGAAGTGGCTTCATTTATCAGGAAAAAAACCTGCATGATTTTATTAACTAACTAAACCTGTCGAAATGGAAATCAGTGCCAACGATTGGTCAGAACTGATGCACAGCATCCATGTGAAATTAAACTACTGTTCAGTTCACACGGAAAGAGTGCCGGCTTCCTAAGCACTCATAAATTATGCATTCTACTCAAAATAATTGCTTGTACACCACTTCTATGCAGATTCCCCATTACAGTATGCAGTTTAAAAACAGACGTGAAACCAAACCAATCAGTTCTATCATGCAGACGCGGGAGCGCTCCATTCTCAGTCCTATCCACTTGTATCTTCACACTAGCCTGAGAAATGTTTTTCGTTTTTTTAAACATTTGTGGTTGCGAGTCCTCAAAACAGTGTAAATCAATTCATTGAATTCAGAATTTCATAATGAATTGTACACAACGGTCAGTGCTATTCATATTAACCTCTCAATTAATAGCAGAAAGCTGTTAAAGCCCTGCATTAATGTCTGGTGTCCACTCTGCACAGTCTAGCCCCCCAGACCAATCTCATTTTGAAACATACAGTACCTAAATTAGCTCACCAACCAATAGTTTTCTTAAATTCCTTTTTTTATCTTCTCTGTTATTTTTATCATTTCCAATGGCATTTTATCATCTAATATTGCAAAAGCACTAGTATTCAGCATATCCCCATGAATCCATTAGTCAGCTTTTAGGTGACTTTCTGTGCCTGAACCCTCTAAAGTAGGACTCCACACTCATTACCCGTAATGGCTCCAGTCTACCTTGACCTAACATGGAAAGTGAATGTGTCTGAATAATTTGGAGTTTGCTAAAAAGCTCCCTCACATAATATCTATGTTAAGGAGCATGTCAACAGACACTTGTATGCTGCAGATCGCTCTGAGAGCAGAGTTATATTTTACTAATATGTAACAACACAATAAACATTTTTTAAGAGAACTTTTTTTTCCCGTCCAGCTCATCTCTGCGAAGCGCTGCTCATTTGTCGGGCTGTAGCTCTGCTTTTCATGTGATCCGGCAAATCATTAAATCCGCAGATAAGAATGTGCAGTTGCAATTACCTGCCGTTTTCTCTATAGACCAAATTTCTCAGATACCGTGCTCAAAGATATCAGAGCACAGTGTAATTGAAGTTAATTGAAGCTACAATTCCACAAATCAGGAAATGAAATGAATCATTGACCAATGAACAAGACCACTGTCTGAAAATGAGCAGGCCGGAGGATCGGGTTATTCCATGTAACCACACAAAAATGGACTGTCAGGTGATACTACCAACTGCAACAGTATAGCGTATTAGTATTTAATGATTCTTTCCTTACCTAAAATTATACATGACATTGTATCAGCCTTTTGGTAAAACTACAAAGAATTGCAACAACAGTTATTATAGTGTGCAAGTGTTTAATTGATCAAAAAGGTGTTTGCCACTACTCTGAATGAATTAAAACCGCTCACATCAGGTCACATCCTTTGTTCATACAGAGAAGCTTATATTTAAATGTATATTTTATCCTTGTGTTTTATCACAGTCCCGAACTCAACCAAACATATTAATCTCCCGCCAACAACCCCCTCCTGCTGACATCAGGCAGAGGTGAATCCTCCGATACGCCAATTCTCACTATTATCCACACTGCAGATGCACCACCAATAATACTGCCCATGTCATTGAAGGAGAACGAGGTCAGCATATTCTTGGTTCCTGCATCCGCAGGTGTCAGGTCTGACCAGCAGTGGCCGCTAGAGAGCGATGAGACTGACGAAAATGCCGGCTTATGTCCAACCATTCTCTGCCAATTGTTGCCTCGCCATTGCAGACGTCATTCAGCATTTTTCAACACTGAATGACTAATGGATGTATGTTCAAAATCAATGGCAATTAGCCATTACATCTGAGAGTGAAAGCAGAAACTTCCCATCAATGAATGTGAACTTGAGGCCATCCTATAGAAATTGTGGGACCATACAAACAGCTCTTGAGGTTCCACAGTGCTGGACAACTGACTGCAATATAGTAGCTGTGCTCTCTAGTTTGGAGTAGAAAGTAAGATAGATGCCCAAACCTGGTCCTGGAAAGTCAAGGTTTTTCTTTTAACCGTGAAATCAAGAACTCATTTATGCCAAATAAACGGTGCGAAGTGATCTTGTAATCGGCTTTAGTGAATTAATTGCGAGTGAAGTTAATGTTATAATGAATAGCAAAATGGTGAATTCACAGGTGAAAGACAGATTTCTGGAAGACATTTTCTGCTCAACTCTCCACTCTCTAAGGATGACGCAAACAGCCAATCCGGTGAGTTATCACGGTCTCTGATCTGCAGTTGGGAGGGAATGGAACTGATAGGTGTATATTTTGGTTCAATGTCATTTCCCAGACAGAGGTGGGAGCCAATGCATTTAAGTGAGCAGCGGGCTTGTATCACCAAGCCAAGCATACAGTGGTGTGAAAAAGTGTTTGCCCCCTTCCTGATTTCTTATTTTTTTGCATGTTTGTCACACTTAAATGTTTCAGATCATCAAACAAATTTAAATATTAGTCAAAGACTACACAAGTAAACACAAAATGCAGTTTTTAAATGAAGGTTTTTATTATTAAGGGAGAAAAAAAATCCAAACCTACATGGCCCTGTGTGAAAAAGTGATTGCCCCCCCTGTTAAAACATAACTGTGGTTTATCAAACCTGAGTTCAATTTCTCTAGCCACACCCAGGCCTGATTACTGCCACACCTGTTCTCAATCAAGAAATCACTTAAATAGGACCTGCCTGACAAAGTAAAGTAGACCAAATGATCCTCAAAAGCTTGACATCATGCCGAGATCTAAAGAAATTCAGGAACAAATGAGAAAGAAAGTAATTGAGATCTATCAGTCTGGAAAAGGTTATGAAGCCATTTCTAAAGCTTTGGGACTCCAGCGAACCACAGTGAGAGCCATTATCCATAAATGGCGAAAACATGGAACAGTGGTGAACCTTCCCAGGAGTGGCCGGACGACCAAAATTACCCCAAGAGCGCAGCGACGACTCATCCAAGAGGTCACAAAAGACCCCACAACAACATCCAAAGAACTACAGGCCTCACTTGCCTCAGTTAAGGTCAGTGTTCATGACTCCACCATAAGAAAGAGACTGGGCAAAAATGGCCTGCATGGCAGAGTTCCAAGACGAAAACCACTGCTGAGCAAAAAGAACATTAAGGCTTGTCTCAATTTTGCCAGAAAACATCTTGATGTTCCCCAAGACTTTTGGGAAAATACTCTGTGGTCTGACGAGACAAAAGTTGAACTTTTTGGAAGGTGTGTGTCCCATTACATCTGGCGTAAAAGTAACACCGCATTTCAGAAAAAGAACATCATACCAACAGTAAAATATGGTGGTGGTAGTGTGATGGTCTGGGGCTGTTTTGCTGCTTCAGGACCTGGAAGACTTGCTGTGATAAATGGAACCATGAATTCTGCTGTCTACCAAAAAATCCTGAAGGAGAATGTCCGGCCATCTGTTCGTGACCTCAAGCTGAAACGAACTTGGGTTCTGCAGCAGGACAATGATCCAAAACACACCAGCAAGTCCACCTCTGAATGGCTGAAGAAAAACAAAATGAAGACTTTGGAGTGGCCTAGTCAAAGTCCTGACCTGAATCCTATTGAGATGCTGTGGCATGACCTTAAAAAGGCGGTTCATGCTCGAAAAACCCTCCAATGTGGCTGAATTACAACAATTCTGCAAAGATGAGTGGACCAAAATTCCTCCACAGCGCTGTAAGAGACTCATTGCAAGTTATCGCAAACGCTTGATTGCAGTTGTTGCTGCTAAGGGTGGCCCAACCAGTTATTAGGTTTAGGGGGCAATCACTTTTTCACACAGGGCCATGTAGGTTTGGATTTTTTTTCTCCCTTAATAATAAAAACCTTCATTTAAAAACCGCATTTTGTGTTTACTTGTGTTGTCTTTGACTAATATTTAAATTTGTTTGATGATCTGAAACATTTAAGTGTGACAAACATGCAAAAAAATAAGAAATAAATTCACACCACTGTATATGTTATATATTTATATTGGAACCATTTCCTATGGTCCATGCAATCAGAGAAGGAAAGAACTACCGGCACAATCTACTGTAAAAACTGATATTTAGATTATAATTGTGAGTAAATGCTAACAGAAAATAACATTAGTCTGTTCATACATCCCCTGGGAACTTAGAATTGAAATATGATTTTCGGACTTGAAATGAATATCTTGCTTTAGTCCAGGGGTACCCAACACTTCCTTGAGATCTCTACCGTCCTGTAGGTTTTTATTTCAACCCTAAACTGGCACAACTGATTCTATGAATTAGCAGCTTAACGAGATCTCTTGCTGTTGAATGAGGTGTGCTTTGTTAGGTTTGGAGTGAAAACCTAGAGTACAGTACATCTCCAGGAACAGGGTTGGGCAGCCCTGCTTTAGGCAGTAGCCCGAATGTCCCCCATACTAGCCATCATAATCAGAAACCTTTCTAAATATCTCAAATATCCTTAATTGCATATAAAGAAACTGGGCCAAAAATTTGATAACCTTCTATTCTATGTGTGTGGGGGTTTGCTTGTGTGTGCTTGGATATGTTTCCAGCCACATATTTATTTTACAGACAGAGGACCCATTCGAGATCAGTACAGAAGCAGTAGCCTTTTCAAACAAAACATAATTTCACTGGGAAACAAAATGGCAGGCTACTCAGTGGGAGCCTCTGAGCTAAATGTCATAATAAAAACAAGGACAGCGTGTACACATTCACAGTTGTAGACGGCGGCCTTTGCTACTTTATGATGTGAGATGCATTAGATATCCTAGACTAATCTGTACAGCCTGTCAAAGAGTGAATTGTGATAATAAAGGTTTCCTCTTGAAGGAACAAAATCACACATTCTTTTCCTCTCCTTATCTTCTTAAGTATCTCATGACTCTAAATGTTCTCCCCAATCAGGTGGACAATCAGATTAGAATGAAATTACATCAGATGACACAAATATTTCCTTATCAGAGGGGAATGCACAGGTGTTAGTGCTCTTTGAATTTGGAGTTGATTATAGTAAATCTTTGCTTTACCGCAAATGGTCTACCAGTAAATATTTTAAATTTACTTTATAATATCTCATTATCCAATACTTGTGTTAACAATAATGAAATACCATAGTCTTTGTAATTTAGTTTTTTGTGATCTTAAAATATAATTTTGAATTTACACTAGATAATGATTTGTTTGGCAAGCTGCTAGCTCTGAAGCATTACTGTAATTGTAAAGTCAGCGAGTTATCAGAGGTCTATGGAAATATCTAAATAACTGGTCCAACAAAACCCTAAAATGTAATATTTTCGAAAAACCTAAACTGAACTCTCCCTTTAAGTAATCTATAGGGCCAATAATTCCTCAAAGTTTCTCAAGAAGTATTTGTGACCAAAATTTCAAATATGCATGCAATATACTGTTTCTTTGTAGCCCACATCATTTCTGTGACGCATGCAATTTTCTGTCCAGATTCACAAGATTCACAGGTCAGGTAAGTGTTTATGGTGTTTGTGTCTTATTGTAAGGACTACCGCATTTACTTCAGCAATGGTTATCTCACCAGTGGTGCTCAAGCAAGTTACCTTGATTCTTGTAGAGGGCAATGAGCTCATGTGAGTTCTGTTGTCTACGTTATATGCATGGTTCCTGTTGCCATTAAGATACCCACACAGATATGCATACTTTCTGTGTCTGTGGCATTATATCATACCATTGTCTCTTCGGTTGTGCTTCAAGCTGATATACCAATTGTAATGCACTCTTCCATCATCACTGTTCTGCTTGTGCGGGGGAGTTCTGTGACTGAAGCGCATGTACTCCCCTTATATACCCATGGATCTATACTCGCTACATACCCAAGACTATACCCACCTGATATATTCACCTGAAGTTATACTCACCTGAAAATATACACACCTGATATATCCACCTGAAGCTATACTCACCCGATGCACTCACCTGAAACTATATTCACCTGATATTCTTACCTGAAACTGTCCTCATCTGAAAGCTAGGTCAATTCTGTAACAGAATTGAAACAGAATTATTTTTAAATTTTTTGCTTGTCACACATAGTGACAAGCAAGTGGAACGATTGGTATCTCACTTGTGAACACTTGTTGGCCGTAGGTACCAGGTGAGTACCTTCAGTACAAATGGGCTGCTGATGCAATGGTGACATGGGGGAATTGAAGTCTGTTGTACTCAGGCAAGGTGGAAGTATCACTGTGGACTGCCAGTTATAGGTGGCTAGGATGTTAGCCCAGACTCAAACATGCAGTGTCAAGGCTATAGGATGTAGCTTGCATTTATGGTGAGTAAAACATGAACAGTCTGATTTGATTGCAGTTAAGTTGCAATTGCTGCAACTTCATAAGTAAAAGATTCAAATTTCACTTCTGTGACATACTGAAGGCTTCAATATGCCTTAAAAGCAGCCATCATGAGAGGTTCATCAGTCCTGAAAAAACTATCCATTCCTGCAGCAACTGGAAACTGAAAGTAAATTAATCATTATATAAAAGAAAGTGGAGGATACAGTATATTAAGTATGTTCGAGGTCGCTTCCAATTCACTGATACCAATTCACTGATGCATTGCACCATAAGGATCATTACATTTATCCTCTGTGCTGTCTTTCAGGTCAAGGGTTCTGAGTTCATGGATGGCCTTATAATATTTCTCAGGTACTACAATCAGAACAGGCCAAGTACTGACCCAGTTTGCTGCAATATTACTGAATGTCTATCTCCAGTTATTGTCACATATTTTCTGAAGAGAGAAAGATGTTTCTAGAACGGCCTTTGCCGTTGACTGATGGGATTTATTGCCTTTTTTGATTTGCTGTGTCAGAAGGTCTTGATATCACAGTTTTCTCCGAAGACACCTGCCCTTTCATTTTGTTTTTTGACTTGGAAGTAACATGTTTTTGGCTCAGTACTTTCATTCAGATGAAACGATGTATTGTTTGCTCTTTCGGTTGTTTTTGTTAGTCTTAAATTATAGGCTGCATTTTTAAGTGTTTCATATACTGCAGATCCGTATATGAGTCAATGTTCATGTTAAGGGTAGGTAGACAAGTATAAAATCCTGGATTTCAACAGGAAATGTCAAGGCCTTTGAATGCTAGATCTACCCATCCTGTGACCGGTGAAAGGTCCACCTCTTTAGCATTGTGTTTACTGTATTCTATAAAATAGTCATTGGCTCGTGAGTAAGTACATCAAAGGTGTGCACATTCTTCAGCTGTAGTGCTCCTTGTGTGTGAAGTTGCACAGCATTACTTCGAGAAGCTATCATCCCGTCTCTCTTCACAGCAGTGACCTGTGTTTAGTTCTCCCTCACTCATCTGCTGCCTCGAGGAGAATAAGAATAGCTGATTTCCTGGTTTGATATTCTTTCTTAAATTTTCTTCCCCAATTGTACTGACCACTCAATTCCTCCTAACAAGAATACGAATAAAAAATGTTATCCAAAAATGTCAAAAAAAATACAGCCTATATATTTTTTGGAAAATTAAATCAATATAAAGACGAAACAAAATTGTGTCATGCTGAGAAAATGGAAAGGCTCAACTACAAAAAAACTAGCTGTAGGCTGAAACACTTATGTTTTTCATTGATAATCATAACATAATTTTGGACAATTATGACAATATCATCCTAAAAACATTAGCCTTCCTTCGTTAGTCAACAAACACGTCATTCAATACCAGGCCTTATTTTAAATCCTAGGCCTTTATTAACTAAATTATGTTCTGCTTTGGCTTAACCACTCACACTGTAGACTGTTAAGTTAGCTAGCTATGATAGCTGGTTAGTTAACAAAACGACGCATGAGCTTGGGGCTAAAGCTTCAAGGTTGATTTATTTACTGTACTAATGTATCTAGGCAGGGTATTTTTCAGGTACTTCGACTGCTAGCTAATGTTAAATTTAAAAAGTGAGTCTGTCATTTTGACCGTGGTAAATGTAAAGACTTTTTAGGAGGATCCACTGAATCTTGTAAATTAGCTGGCTCAATATCACGCCATCACACACCCCTGGGAGGACAGAAGAGCAGGATACAGGGAGATATGAAAATTCTGGTTTGGACCGGCATTTTATTGTGTAAGGTGGAGCAGGGAGGAGAGAGAGAGTGAGAGCAAAACAAAAAATAAACAAAAAGTCTTCCCCCCTCATGGGTTCTGGCCAAAAATACTAAACAAAAATAAACAAGGCAAAATAAATCAAAACCCGAATGGTAGCTTTTCGGCTTGGCTTTTCAGCTTAGCTTTCCCCTGGCTCTACGCGCACAGCTCTCGCTCCTGACGTGATGGTTCCCTGGTCTCAGACACCTACTGTGGAAAGAAGCACACTTTTATACTCATGGACTGATTCATAATGCCGTCCAGGTGTCCTCAGATTGCTCCGCTTCTTTCCCGCAAACCAAGCCTTGCCCGAATCTTTAGGCTACGTTGTCTTCAGCCTGAAATACTGCTTTCTCACTGCTAGCACTGCACGTCTGACATTCGATTTTGATATTGTGTTTCATATTCTAAAAGAATGTTTTGAAATTCAAATCTATATGCCAAAATTAAAATGTAAAAATAATTCTGTTTCAATTCTGAATTGACCTACTTTATGTACACTATTCTGCACACACAAAATGTATATTTAGCTCTTTCTGGTGTAGTATCCTTTGCTGCATCCATCCGTCAACTGCCTATACATATCAATCCCCTTATTGGATACAACAGTATCACATGATTGTGTGCATCAATATATTGTTTTGTATATTTGTTCTTACAAATTACTTGTACACTATTTAACTTGTAACTAGCTTTTTGGCTATGATGGTATCTAAGACAGTATTGTGATTTCATGGACGTTGAGTCCCAAAAAACAATTAGGCCCTAAATATTATGAAGTCTACATTTTATTATTTGTAATGGTCAAACTCACTTGCTCTTAAAACAACCTGCCTTCAACCCAGGCAACACAACTTTTGAGCCATAAAATGTATTATTGATTATTTTGATTGCATCTTTTCATCTTAGCATACCCCAACCCCCACTCCCACCCCCATTCAATTAAAAAGTGTTGCCCTTTTCATGGATGTGGAGTTCAAGAAAACAGTTAAGGATTATGAAGCCCTGGTGGAACAAAAATATGTATTGTATACCATTTTTAGAGGAGCACTATTTTTGTTGTTGCTCTCATGAAGGCTATTTCTTCCATTCATGGTCATACTTTATATCTGTGCACAATCAAAGAAAAGCTATTTTTGCACATTGTTAACCCTAATGAGAAACGTATTGCAACCTTTTCGTAATTTCTGCAGCAGTACAAACCAAGGCTTGTATTAAGCGAACTGTAGTGATCTTGAGAGGTACAATGAGAGTTCGTCAGTTAGGCCTTGAACGATTGCTGACAGTGATTTGGTAAGGATTTGTACCAACTTTGTTTCCACTGATCTAATAATGTTGGTACTGACTGTACACAAGCAACATTTATTCATAGCATGGCTGTGCTTGAACCCTTTAAAATGGCATCCTTTGTCCCCTCATCTCCTTGTCATCTGCCAACGAGTATCTCCTATGGTGATAAATTATTTCAAAAACTAAGGAAGAGAATATCACCATTAAGTATAACTGAATTGGTTATAGCACATTTTTATTATTTATGTAGTAGAATTATTGCAAATATCTATGTATATCAATATCTAGTACACTCTAATACATCATATCTGTTCACTCTATAAGTGAAGTTAAAATCTGTTGGAGATGAAGCACATGTGCTTTTGTGTCTTTGTTGCTCATGGATGGTGAATGGTCACAAGGATGCAAACTTAAAATTGTGCAAGTTTTTGTGCACTGCATTAAATTACATTGGAATTCCCTGGTTCAATTACACACATATGGATGTTACAAACATCTCGAATGGCATTTGTCCAGGATATAATATCAGGGTTTCTCATTTATGAAGCTAATGAATCAAATTATAAAATAATTATAATTTCTGAATAATTGGAAAATAAAGTAATGTCTCATGAATGCAATTGCCTATTTCAACGCCTTTTGTAACAATGAGAATTTGAATAGTCTTAACAAGTTTGTTGTGGTGGGCTGCCACAGAGTTGTCCATGTATGGGAAACACTGTGCAATTGTCCAATGTGTTAATTTTTGCCATTATGGGGTCTGTGTATTTCTAGACTGTGTTGGCTTATCAATTTTTCTGCTGCTCTAATACCTACCCTTTTTTTTGGAAAGTGCCTTAAAGCGCACTGCACAATGTCTAGTATATACAAAAAATTAGGGGCTTGCTTGCCTTTCAATTAAATAATTTCAGCAAATTCAATTTTTGTTGAATTTGACAGAAAGAACTCCAACTGGTTCGATATCTGAAAACATTGATTGGTTTTCATGAACATGGCCTTGAAATACATTGACAATCCCATATTCTTTGGCCATGCTTGATTCCTTTCTCCATTACTGTCCTTCGGTCGTTTTTTTCTTTTTTAGAGCAACCGCTATGCTACGCTAATGATGCATTTTACATCTCTGTTTACAGGAGAATTTCAAAAGGATAGTGGAAGAAAAGGATGAATTACATGAAAGTAAGTGGGTGGAAGTTAATCACTTGCAATAACAATGATATAGTTACGGTATATGATTTGCATTCTGGATGTTGTTTTTGAAATGTATTCCCGTTTGACAAGATGAAGTTTGGAGTGTGAACCTTCCATTCGATCCCCACTCGCCCTTTCTTTTTACCCATTGAATAATGATTATAAGCAAGGTCATTTGATCTTCTAATTCAATAGACCACAATTAAATATTCATTCATACTGGTGTCAGTGCCATGGCAGCTCTTCTGGGAATGTGTGCTGGGAAGACAAAGGCTGTGTTCTTGATCATACAAGCCCTGGAGACTGTTTGAAAGACTGTTTGTACGATCACAGTGTTAAATAGCCCTTTTTTTCTTTTTCTTTTTTAGAAAACAAAGTGCTTGTTTTTGGTGGTGGCTTTCAGTTGGTTTTGTATATGCCCAAAGTGCCCAAGATGTTTTTATTTTCTCATGGTGAGGGAAAACTTTCAATCCTTTGAGGTAGGAGTCTGTGACCTCTTCAGGATGAGTGACCACCACCTTTAAGTTGGAGATGCATGTTAAGGCAGAAGTGTATAAATTATTCTGCAACCTCGGAAGGCTTCGATTGAAAATGAAATATTGCAAATAGCTTAAGGGTTTTTATTTTTTATTTTATCAAGTGCATGGCTTATGTTCAGTGGGAATTAAATGAACTTGTAGCTTGGGAGAAATACATCCATGCTTGTGGGTTCAGGTGAGACTGTTGGGAGGAGCTTATACAGGTGTGTAAAGTCTGGTGATAATATGTAAAAACCTGGCCCTAGAGATGTGTAGGCCCTACAGGCGTTGGACTGTAGGATTGTGTCCCGTCAGTTTGGAAACTTGACTCTGATCATCAAATGTGTATGCAAAGGAAGCATGGCTATATTAGGAAACACAATAATACAAAATAGTAATACATACTATTACTATTGTTCTCCAGATCAGTGGTTCCGAAACTCAGTCCTGGGGGACCTCTGTGCATACTGGTTTTTGCGCCAACCGCAATTGCTTAACTTGAACAAACTGTTATTGTTGTAACAAGGGATCATTTACCCTCTTAAACCACATAATGTCAGACATGGCCACGAGTAATACAGTTCCCATGTTCATATTGTTCTTATTGTGCTATATCGCAAGCAACTGCATAAAAAAGGTAACTTATTTTTAACTGATCAAACTAAAGACTGAGGTGAATCGATAGGCTCCTAATTGGTTAAATTGTGAACACCTGGCCACTAAACCTAACCATGTGGGAAATAAAAAAACAAAGCAAATGATAATGTGTTGATAAATTTAATAAATTAAACACGTGTTCAGCAACCTCACTGGCAGCCCATTGATTAACCTCAGTCGAACATTTAACCAAAAGGTTTAACCTCTTTTTATTTAATTGTTAGCAATATAGCACAATAAAACATGAGAGTTTTATTCTTCATGGCATGCATAGCTATGTCTGAGAAAATGAGGCTCAAGAGGGTAAATAATCCCTCTGAATCTGAAAAGAAAATGAGAAAAATTAACAGCTTGTTAAAGTTTTGTGATTGTAATTGTGGTTGGAACAAAAGCAAAAACATGCATACACAGGGGGGCCCCAGGACTTAGTTTGGAAACCACTGCCCGAGATGGTTAATAATTTACCAAAAAGTATGTGCTATCTTAACTAACATGGAGTTTACAAGACAAGTTGTGAACTTTGTAGGCTATGGAAAAAAACAAACTCAAAGAGGTCTCAGATATGAAACATTAATGCAACGGCTTTAGCATCTAGCTACCATTTGCTTTATAAGCTGACCATTATACATCAGTAATTTCTTCCGAGATCTCACAAATGTTAAGACAACATAAAGAATTGAGGCATTGAAGTGCACTCAGCCATTTCTACCACCTTCTATTAATACATTCTCCAACTCCAGACCTGGAAGACCACAGGATCTGTTGGTTTTTGTTGTTCATCAGCACTTAATTCATCAGCTAAAGCAGTAAATTACACTGGTAACTGACCTCTCCTGCTATATTGGGTCTAAATTGGTTGCTGATATTGAAAGTGAAAAAAACAAAAAACAGCAGACCATGTGGCCACCCAAGACCGGGTCTGGTGACCCCTGCTCTACCCCAGTATAACTCACATTATAAAATACCAAAGGCGTTTCTAGCAAGATATTTTACTTCAGACTACTGCTGAAGATGTACATCAGACTCAGAGACTATTTCATACATTCATCCAGGGGTGCACAACTCCGGTCCTTGAGGGCTGGTCTGCATACTGGTTTTTGTTCCAACCAATTGCCTTGTTTTTAATTGGCTGACAGCTCCATAGATTATCCTGGTTCAAGCCTGTACCTGTAAAATCATTAGGATACTCTTGCAGTCAGCAGCTGTAGTCAGTGCACATGTCAGATAAGATATGATTCATTCATTCATTATCCTAACCTGCTTATCCTGAACAGGGTCGCAGGGGGGCTGGAGCCTATCCCAGCATACATTGGGCAAAAGGCAGGAATACACCCTGGACATGTCACCAGTCCATCGCAGGACACACACACCATTCACTCACACACTCATACCTATGGGCAATTTAGACTCTCCAATCAGCCTAACCTGCATGTCTTTGGACTGTTGGAGGAAACCGGAGTACCCAGAGGAAACCCACGCAAACACGGGGAGAACATGCAAACTCCGCACAGAGAGGCCCCGGCCGACTGGGATTCAAACCCAGGACCTCCTTGCTACCCACTGCGCCATCCGTGCCGCCCTAAGATATGATTGAGTCAGTTAAATAATTAAGACCAGAAGTTGGCACAAAATCCTGAAATGGATCGGCTCTTGTTGTGCACCCCTGCATTAATAGAAAAGGCTTGGTGTAACATTTTTGACTCAAATTGTGTTAGGCTTTGTGTTCTCTCTCTGTAAAAAAAACTATAATTATTGCCTCAATAAAGTGAATTCTCGACAGAATATAATTTTTATTTACTATACTGCTTAAAGTGAGAGCTTGGGTATTCTGACACTCAGTTAGCAATTTATTAGGTAGACCTGTGCACCAGTTTGTTAATGCAAATATTTAATCAGCCAATCATGTGGCAGCGACTAAATTCATAAAAGCATGCAGATGTGGTCAAGAGGTCTGTTGTTCAGACCAAATTTCAGAATGGGGAAGAAATGTAATCTATGTGATTATGCCATGGAATGATTATTGGTGCCAGACAAGGTAGTTTGAGTATCTCAGAAACTGCTGATCTCCTAGGAGGAGAAAGGCCAGACTGATCAAAGCTGACAGGAAGGTGACAGTAATGCAAATAACCGTGCACAACAGTGGTATGCAGAGAGTATCTCTGAATGCGTCAAACCTCTAAGTGGATAGGCTACAGCAGCAGAAGACTTAATAAGTCTAAAAAATAATAAATACCTAATAAAGTGCCCACTGAGTGTATATTGTTCTTATCTAAGAATTCCAGCATGTGGTTCATTGGCAGAAAACCAGGAAGAATAGCACACCCAAATTCATGTCTCATATATTGTTGAAGAGTGGTTTGAGGAGAATGGTGTGGTGCCCTGATAATTTGTCATCGGGTGCTTTGGAGACCTTTTGCAAAGCTCAATTTTTCAATTACACCCCACACCTCCCTGAGTTATTCTTTTGTAGACTCTTGTTCTTTCGTTGTTCTTTCGTAGACCCCAATGAAATCGATGAGATGGACACAAAGATTGGTTTCTGTCCATTCATTCATTTCTTTGTTTGGTTATTTGTTGAATCATCACAATGTATTACAGTAGCTATGTGTCCGCCACAAGGTGGAGACTGACCCAATATAACCTAGAACTGAACAACCTACAGAACTGAACTGAACAACCTACAGCACATGCTTGCTATTGGCCGCAGCCCTTTTTAAGGCAATCGAAACAGCTCAGTGACGTATATCATATGAACACATGTATCAACATGAATATTACAGTCTCAACAATTAGTGAGCAGGAATAACACGTTATCATTTGTTTTTTTCAGAAATATTAATAACATTATTGTGATCAGTGATGGCAGCTGTTCACCTGTATGGCAATGCTCTTCTAATTTAGAATCCAGCGTCAGGATGCAGGATGTTTTTGTGAGAGAATATAACCTTGTAGAGTGTAAATAATACCATGTTCCGTAATGTGTTCATTAGTTAATTAAGCACATTGTGATGGCCTAAGCTAGATTGCCAGCTATCAGACTAACTTGGCCTAATTATTAGGCTGTAGGCCTAATTATCTACCTTTAGTTCACACATGGCTAAATAAAGACATAATCATAAAAGTAGCAAGCCAGTTAGGAAGCAATCTCGGTCTTGAATATAGTAATGTTACCAGATACAAATTTGTTATATTTGATAACTATCCAGCTAGCTGGGTTTAAAAGGCTGTTAAAGTTGCTACTGGAGCAATGTTAATGTCAGAGCAACCCTGAAATATAAATAAAAGTATGTTACTGTGACATATTGCCTCTTTGTCTCTTTAACCTATTATTAGTATTTCTTCATTCATTGTTTTATTGTTGCTATTTTTATTATTATTCTTATTATTATTACATTTTAATGCATTGCAAGCAGTAAATTGACATTTTTAAGTGTCAAATCTATGAACTTCATAAGATATATTGAAGAGCAATAACTCTTCTTTATTTTTGATTAGAATTTGATTTTAAGGTAAAATTTCTGTTTCATTTGAAAACGACTTGGCTTCTGCAGGAGAATTCTGCTGGGTTCAAAAGGTCTTTTACCTTAGCTACTTGCATTTTCTAAGTAGATAAGTTAAAAGCCTCAAATAATAGTAAGTGTTTGACAGCACAATGTTATGTAACTGCTTTAATAGATTAGGCATCATGTAATTGTCATTGAAGGTGGCAACACTGCAATCATTGGTCGGGGACAATGTCTGAAGCTGGAAAATGTAACTATGTTCCTCAGCAGCAGGTCTCTCGGTCATAAGACATTTTGTGTGCAACTTCCAAAATGCAACAAGCCCCATTTATCAAACGTGAGCCGTACAAAATTGACCGTAAATCCTTTGGAAATGCATTTGGACAAATAATGTCGGATGTCAGAGCCGAACAAACTTCATGAGTGGTCTGAGCTGTTCGTATTGTGCGCGGAAATTAAAGTGCACAGTTGTAAAGCCTGCTTTGTGATTTTATTAAGCTATTTCATCAATTAATATTTTATTTTGGAGAAAAGTGGCAAAAAAAAAATTTGTAAGACAATTGAATATTATCATTATTCATATCATATTAAAAAAATGTGATCAGATTAAAATGGGTCATGTTTCATTCTGGTAATTCTGATTAATTCATGCTTAAGTGGAGTTGAATATAAATTCCATAAAACACGTAAAAAAGTTTGCTATAAATAGGGCGTCGCTTGCAAGTCATTGCTTCGACCTTTGTTTATATGGCTGGCCTCTCTTTACATTACCTGTACTTATTGCTTTATTAGAAGATTTGGGGTATGGTGTAACCTACTTTGGAAAGAGCACATCTTCAAAGACTGAGCAAGAAATAAGAAACAATAACGGCAAGTTCAAGTTCATCATGGTATAGAAGTGGCATGGCATGTGGCATGTGGCTGATGCGCTGCATTTGTTTACGAGTTTTGTTTTTTGCCTTGCATTTAATGTCAGAGGTGAACTGTTTTTTCCAGTCGGAAGGTAATACTTTCGTCATTCTGCTATGACATGAACGCAGCATTAGGCTTTGTTGCTATGGCTGACCTCGCTTTGCTGTCAGGTTCTGTGTTTTCTGCTATCTTTTCTGTTTACTTTTACCCTCTGTGCTCACCATAGTCTGTCAGTTTATTAATTCCCTGTCATTTGTTTCACCTGTCTCACTTGTTTCACACACCTGATTGTTATTTACTCTCATTATCTGTGTATTTAAACCCCTCTGTTTGTCCCACTTGTTGCCAGATAATCAAATGCTATTGCCATACTCTCCAGTGTTTATTTCTGTCTGATCTCCCGTGTTTCGACCTGTTTTGTTTTTCAACCTCAGTTTTTGGCTTTTCCTTCTGTTCTGATTTGATCCGCGGCTGTTGGACTTTTTAGTTTCTGATTTTGGTTTTCGATTCTGTTTATCTGCCTGATTGGACTGCCTGTGACCATGGCCTTTCTTTATTACCCTTGTTGTACCCTTTTGCCTGGAAAACCTTTGCCTGCGCTCTCGTTTTACGAACTGCCTAGTCTACACCATTCCTGTTTGCTGGTTGTCTGATCTGCTGCACAGTTAATAAAGACTTTAAGTTCAACATCTGTGGTCTCGCTATTGGGTTCCTTGTTCTGGTGCCTGACATTTACATTACATTTGCTGCTGTATTAGAAGATTTGAAGCATGACCACATAACCACCTTGTTTGATGCTTGTGACATCTCCTTCTGGCTCTCTGCAAGGACAGAGAGGCTGTTGCTGTCACCCTCCTGTGGGATTCCAGATAGCGACGTCTCTCCTATAATTTGCCAATGCGTTCCTACAGCCCAAGGTACTTTCCTTCCTAGTGAATCCTGGAAGGCAGAAGCTTGTAGAACTAGTAAACTAATCGTGACAGGTTTAGCAAACTAGCTAGCTCAGTAACATAGATACAAACATTACAAATACATTCAAGAAAAACTGTCTACAAAGTAATAATATGTAAACATAATCTGTGGTTGGCGGAGCTGAACCTGCTGCCGGGAAAATGCCACCCTTTTTGCCTATTTAATGTCAAACCTTTGTATTTTTACCGTTTGCATAGTGTGTGTTTCTTGAGAAAGCGTAGTTTACAATAACTAGGCTATATTACCAGGCTTTAGTTTTCCCCAGGTCTGACAATTCACTGTTTATACTATAGAATAAAATATGTTTTTGGCTATCTCTTTAAATAGCTGAAATTCCATATATGGTGTTTTAGGGGCGTCAATATATGCTAATCACAAATTTTGTGAACGCGCCTTTGGTGTGCGATTACTTGACATTTATCAACATACACACGTGGATACAAAAAAAAGCTGTGCCTACCCGTGTTTCATAAATCTGCCAGAATTTGTTAGTTTGGTTCCGATCACACATACATTTCTTAAAAAATCAAGGCCGCTTTTGCCCACATGGTGTACATTTTAGTACCCAGAAAAATCCAGGGTGAACCTGGTTTATTCTTGCCACTTTTAAATAAGGAATAAAACATCTTGCACTGTGCTGTTAAGTTATTGCTCTACTCAGCAGGTATCTGAAAGCGCTGGGGGGACACTGGGGGAGGTGGACATTTGCACATGAATATTGTCCGTGAATACAGAGCGTGGGCTACATAGTAAAGCCTTAACCATATCTGCTTTTTATTTCTTCAATGCCAAGGTGACATCCTCTGACACAAAAGGGAAAAATACAAAACAGTAAATGTGGGTGTCCTGGACACGCTTATGGAAACAGCAGGTTTGACATAGGTGGCATCATAACCTTTGTTGAGGGAGTATGGATGATATCAAAAACAGATATGTGCAAGTATGTGCTCTCTCGCTCGCAGAGGGGATACCAATAGTTAACACTTAAACCTGTATTTATTCAATTTAACTGCCGCACACATTGGCCTTACCCTTGAGTAACTAGGCCTGTATCACACAAGTGTTGCTCTTTTTGTTGTTGTTTACATACTTCATACTTTATTCATTTCAGTAAACCATTTTTTTACTCAATTATCCTGTGCTATAATTATAAGCCTCAGTTTAAAAAAAAAAAAAATTTACTCTAAATTGCTTTTACAATGCATCTGAAAATATATCCGCAACTAACCAGTTAAATGCTGGTAGCATAAACATCAAACACACTTGATACACTGTGCCGGTTTGTAGGTAAGTGTGGAGGAAAACTGAGAGTGTCTGGTTTCAAAGTATGTTCTGGGAACTGTAGGCAGATTTGAACATGGAACGTGAATTGGAGTTTACCCAGTTTCTAAATAAAAATCTTATCATTATTTCAATAAAACAAAAATCAGATAACATGCTGGCCAATGCCAGGTAAAGCCCCACCTGCAGGGATAATGCCGGTTAACCCTGGAGCAAAAAAAAACATCCAAACCCAAAGATAATGCCAAGTAATGCATGGCCTGAATCACCCTGAATCACACACCAAAAAAGGAAACATTTAAATTGCGTTATTATTAAGTGCAGTTAATTTGGGGCCCCAAGTCCTCCCATGAATGGTTTTCTTGTGATCCCTCATTTACACCAACAAGTAATTAATGTGGAAAGCCAGAATTTTCAACAAATTCCTATGAGATGGGGCCAGCCAAATCTAGTAAATCCAAGTAGTTGAATTAGTATTCAGGCAGGTATTCCTGTTATAAGTCAGATTTCCCTGTGGGACCAAGTAGTAGATTGGGTAGACAGACAGCGTTCATCCTTGATTATGTGAGCAGAATTTTTCTGTATTGCCAGAGTACAGCAAAAGCCATTCCTTAGGCAGCAAATCAGTTTCTGTGACCTGCTAAATGGATGTGACTACAGTGTAATTCTTTAACCCTGTACATCAGAGAGAACAAAAAAACACATATATTCCAGATTGGAATGATTGCGAGTCATTACATATGTGCAGTTTCGCAATGTGTTAATAACCATTCGCTGGCAAATTATACATACCCTCTGATTCAACTGCAGTAAACAATTGCTTTAATGCAGTAAAGTCATGTCTTTGTTTAGCTAATTAACCAATTCTCAGAGCCCATCTGTTTTTCAAACTAAAATGGTAAAGAGTAAAGAGTTTGTGCTTTCACATAAAAAAATGTTGAATATAAATTGTGAATTAAATAGTCTGGGTAGAGGAAATGGCTCTAATTGGGCAAGGCTTTGTTGCTTTGTGGTTCTATAGTTGCAATGTTGAACTGGAAGTACATTTTCATTTTTCATATTTGCATTGATATTTGAAGGTCTGTACTTCACATTCCCTGCTGGATCCTTTTCAACAAATTTGTTGTATATAATATACAGCAACATAACATATGCATACATATACAGGGAGCACCAAATGTCTTGGGATAAAGACATACAGTATTTTTCTTGATTTGGCTCTGTATACCAACATGTTTGATATGGTTAAAGTGCTGAATTTCAAGTGCTTTTATTCAACAGTATTTTATGCGACTTGGTTTCACCATGTAAATAATGCACATACCCATCGTCCCCCACTTTCAGAGCACCATACTATTTGGGCCAAATGGCTTCACAGGTGCGTTCAATTGCTTCCTTAGTGCAGGTATAAGAGAGCTTTCAATATCTAGTATTGCTTCTAGGCTTTTGATTGCCTTAGGAGACTATTAATAGTGTTTGTCTACATAAGGACCAGAATTGTGCCAATGAAAGTCAAGGAAGCCACTATGAGTCTGAGAAATAAGAAATGGTAGACATTTATATAGCGCCTTTATCCAAAGCGCTGTACAATTGATGCTTCTCATTCACCCATTCATACTCACACTCACACACCAATGGCAATTGGCTGCTATGCAAGGTCCTCTCAGGTCCTCTTTGCACTTGTTCTTGTGTTTGATTTGCACTTTGTTGTACGTCGCTCTGGATAAGAGCGTCTGCTAAATGCCATGTAATGTAATGTAATGTAATGTAATGTAAAAAAGCAAATGCCCAAGTTCCAAAGTACCTCCACATCTGTGAGTCATGCAGGTGTTATGCTTTGGGCATGTATGGCTGCCACATTACATTACATTACGTGGTATTTAGCAGACGCTCTTATCCAGAGCGTCGTACAACAAAGTGCAAATCAATCACAAGAACAAGTGCCAAGGTAGACCTGAGAGGACAGTACAGTTTCGAGTCCTAGTGTAAACATACAGAAATTCAGAACCCTTGAAGCATACAATCAACATTCAAACTAGCATACCACTGTTGTCAGCTAGAATACAACAACAGTCAATAAAAACAACAATACCTATACAAGTAACAATATCTATACATAAGTGCCATTACGGTCTAAGGCTAATCACAGTGATTGTGAGTTGGGGAGGGAAAGGTGTAGCCTGAAGAGATGGGTCTTCAGTCTGCGCTTGAAGGAGGTCAGAGACTCTGCCGTTCTGACATTCACCGGGAGGTCATTCCACCACCGTGGGACCAGGACAGACAGCAGTCGTGAGCGTGAAGTGCAGGTGTGGCGAGGGGGAGGCGCCAGACGGCACAAAGTGGCAGAACGGAGGGGTGTTGTTGGTGTATAGGTCTTGATAAGGGATTGAATATACACAGGGGCTGATCCTTTAACTGCCTGGTATGCGAGCACCAAAGTTTTAAATTTGATGCGAGCCATAACAGGCAGCCAGTGGAGGTTGCTGATCAGGGGGGTGACATGTGAATGTCTGGGAACATTGAATACCAGATGGGCTGCAGCATTCTGGATGAGTTGTAGGAGTCTGATGGCAGATGCTGGAAGGCCAGCCAGCAGGGAATTGCAATAGTCCAGGCGGGACAGGACCATTGCTTGAACAAGGAGCTGAGTGGAGTAGGTGGTGAGAAAGGGTCGGATTCTCCGGATGTTGTACAGGAAGAACCTGCACGCCCGGGTCACCGTAGCGATGTTCTTGGAGAAGGATAGCCTGTTGTCCATCACCACTCCAAGGTTTCTTGCACTAGGGGATGAGGTCACTGTGGTATCCCCTAGTGAGATGGATAAATCAGAGAAGGGCGAGGTTAAAGCAAGGATGAAGATCACACACACACAAATGTGCCCCTCAGCAGCCACAAATACAGTATTCTTAAAAGAGAACAAAATCTGGCAGAGGTTGTCCTGGACTTTGTATATACGACCCTTGGGAGTTCTCAGCTTGGGAACCCCATCCTTGGGCTCTTGGATCACACACACACACAAACACAGATACTGGCTCACTTGTCTTCACTGATGATGGAACTGTCATTCACCTGATTTGAATTCAATTAAACATGCATATTAAAATGGCCCCTGAAAC
The DNA here is from genome assembly GCF_963514075.1 of Conger conger. Taxonomy (NCBI): domain Eukaryota; kingdom Metazoa; phylum Chordata; class Actinopteri; order Anguilliformes; family Congridae; genus Conger; species Conger conger. The sequence goes on from NC_083760.1 coordinate 28,233,781, forward strand.
AAGCGGGAGCTGAAGATATCTGCTGTACAGGCCTAGCAGAGCACCTCCAGACAAGATACTCAGTACCTGGTGATGTCTATGGGTCAGACTTCAAAAAGTCATTGCATGCAAATGACATTCTCCCATTTGTCACCTCCCTTGTCAACTCCTCCCTGTCTTCTGGCTGTTTTCCGGCATCCTCCAAGAGGGCCCACATCACTCCGCTGCTAAAAAAGCCTACTCTGGATCCCTCCATCATCCAGAACTACTGCCCGGTATCTCTTCTTCCTTTCCTTTCTAAAACTATAGAATGAGCCGTTTCTACTCAACTTTCTTCTTTCTTTTCTAACAACAACCTGCTAGACCCCCATCAGTCTGGCTTCAGATCGGGCCACTCGACAGAGACTGCGCTCCTCTCCGTCAGTGAGTCACTCCATGCCGCACGAGCAGCCTCCCTCTCCTCTGTCCTCATTCTTCTAGATCTCTCTGCTGCCTTCGACACTGTGGATCACTCCATCCTCCTGTTTGCCCTGTCAGCAACGGCCATCTGTGGCACAGCCCTGGACTGGATTGAGTCCTACCTCTCTGGTCGCTCCTTCCAGGTTGCCTGGGCTGGTTCGGTATCGACACCTCGGCCCCTCGCCACAGGAGTTCCCCAGGGCTCAGTCCTAGGCCCGCTTCTTTTTTGTCTTTACACTCGCTCCCTTGGCCCTGTGATCACTGCACTGGGCTATCCTACCACTGCTACGCGGACGATACCCAACTCTTCGTCTCGTTCCCGCCGTCTGATACGCAGGTTTCAGCCCGTATCTCTGCTTGCCTGAGGGACATCCAGAGCTGGATGGACAACCACCATCTAAAGCTCAACCCAGGCAAGACTGAAATTATATTCATCCCTGCTAAAACCTCTCCCCATCTGGATCTCTCCATTTCCCTCGGGGATACCACACTCACGCCGTCACCCAGTGCAAGGAACCTCGGCGTGGTGATGGACAGCAGACTGTCCCTCTCCGAGAACATTGTGGCAGTGACCCGGTCATGCAGGTTCTTCCTATACAACATACAACAACTATCCGCCCCTTTCTCACCCCCTACTCGACCCAGCTCCTGGTCCAAGCGATGGTTCTGTCCCGCCTGGACTACTGCAATTCCCTCTTGGCTGGCTTCCCAGCGTCTGCCATCAGACCCCTCCAACTCATCCAGAATGCAGCAGCTCGTCTGGTCTTCAACCTTCCCAAATACTCACACGTCACCCCCCTGCTTACTTCCCTCCACTGGCTGCCTGTCATGGCTCGCATCAAATTCAAAACATTGGTGCTAGCCTTCCAAGCCGTTAAAGGGTCTTCCCCAGCTCATCTACAAAAAATCATCAGACCCTACACCCCTGCCAGACCTCTTCGTTCAGCCTCCACAGGCCGCTTGGCACCTCCCCCTCTCCGAACCTCCACATCACGCTCACGACTACTGTCTGTTCTGGCTCCACGGTGGTGCAACGAACTCCCCGTTGAGGTCAGAACTGTAGAATCTCTCCCCACCTTCAAGCGCAAGCTGAAGACACACCTCTTCAAGCAGCACCTCTCCCCATCCCTCCCTACCTCCCTGTGAACCTTAATTGTTGTCTCTGTGACTTGCTTTGTGTATTGGTATTTTTAGTTGGCTAGGTAAGCAGTGTTTGGATAGCTAGCTTTGGTCACTTTTGCTCTGTTTCTTTGTTTCTTTGTTCTCAAAAAAAAAAAAAAAAAAAAAAAAAAAAGGGGCCCTCGTCCTTATCTTTGCTGTACAGGTAGCAGTTGAAATTGTACTTCCCTCTAGGGTCTTTCAGCGAACTTATCCCTGGTTATGGGTATGCACTTTGTTGTACGTCGCTCTGGATAAGAGCGTCTGCCAAATGCCAATAATGTAATGTAAATGCAAAGGATATGGACAAAGTACTAACCAAAACTACTTTAATTTATATAACCAAAACATTATAGTGCCCTGAAATGGGAGGCTATGTATAAAGGGTGCTGTAATTTCAAGGCAGTGAAACCAAAGTGTGTAACAATACCATTTTGTAAAAATGAGAACATGCACTTTGACCACATGTGAATCATTTGATTACAAATAAAGAATTGTGGAATCTTATCTTTATCCCAAACATTATGGAGCTCACTGTACTGTATGCATGTACACACCATATACTGAATACATATTACAAACTGTGGGGGTACTTTCTGTGTTGATCTGTTGAGCAAGGGACATGGGAATTTATAGTTATACAAGTTTACGATTTTTTTTCATAATTAACAAAATAACAAAGGAATTGAATACTCATCTGGCCAGTCCTGCACGACTGTGTTACCCACTGCATCACCATGCCACCCCACTTCCCTGACTTAAAGTAATGAATGGATAATGTAAATATAAAGACAGCATAATTTTTTTTAAATATTGGCAGCCAACATGGGGCTGAACATCCAATTCCCACCTTAATATGGAATGTTTGAGTAGGTATTTCAAACCACAGCCCCATGTGGCCATGCTCGATTTCCACTGCAGATTCGAGTGTAGATCCATCCAAAATGCGAGTCGGAGGAAGACCTTTCACACGTGGCATTCGCATGCAGCCCACGGGTGCCTGATCGACCAGAATGGGTTTCTAAATAATGACTAAACATGGACCCCTGAACCCTCCCAAATCCTAGGCAATGCCTCTGCCAATTGCTCATCACCCCATGGAGCTACCGGCCACAGATGGCATTGGCACGTTCTCGGTTTGATCAGAGACCGTGGGGCTCAGCTGTGAACCACGGAGTGATGCCTTAACCAAATGTGCCCCTCAGCAGCCAAAAATGCAGTATTCTTAAAAGAGAACAAAATCTGGCAGAGGTTGTCCTGGACTTTGTATATACGACCCTTGGGAGTTCTTAGCTTGGGAACCCCATCCTTGGGCTCTTGGTTAAGATGGGTAAATGTACTCTGTATCTGTGGCGGGTCATCTGCTTTGAATCTGGGACTTTCTTTCAGTCCATTTCCAGTAGCAGCAGCATATTCCAGACCCAGGCCCAGGAGACACAAGACCCCACCCATGGTCTACAAAACCATGATCAAGCTTACTTGACATTTCCATGAATCAGCCCAAATAATTACTAAGTTGATCTGTGGATTTTGGTGGCTGCCTTAGTTCCAGTTTGGCTCCAACATGCAGATATACCCCAGTCAATCCTAATCACTTTCTAGTAACCCTGCTACTTACCTGAACAGCGTGTTTTTGAACTGTGGGAGGAGGAGGGCATAGCACAGAGAAAGCCATGCAAGCATATGCAGAATAAATGATGGTGTACAGCAGTGTTCAACATTCAACACAGATGGTGTACAGCAGTGTTTCTCAAATTTGGTCCTGGGGACCCCCTGTGTATGTTGCTTTCCAACCATAACAGCTAACAAATTAATAGCTTGTTAAAAGTCTGAGAAGTTTGAGTTTGAGAAACACTGGTGTACAGGATGATGTACGGACATTCAATAATCTCAAATGAAACCCCCAGATTATTATAAGGTTGTAAGGCACTAGGTTGTAAAAAAATATACATTTCTCTTGTGGATGTATTGTTATTGTTATGAAGTAAAAATGTAATAATAATAATAATAATAATAATATAATAATAATAAACGGAACTGTTGTGGTGACAAACCAACAAATGCAATTGTGACTGAGGAAAGTTGCTATTGTGTAGCCTCCTTTATTCAATGAAAGCTAATGTTTTCAGAAGAGCAAGCACTCAAGGTTATATTGCAAGGTCACAGCAGCATGAAATGGCTTAAATTTTCATTTTTTGAAGTGAATATTTTTTATTTTGGAACAGAATGTGATTTGCAAAAAAGAAAAAAAAACGGAGATGGCGTGGCGACAAAGTGGAAGGAATTATCGTCGTGCAGCAAAGGCACAGGGGCTTTTCTACGAACGTCCCTGTACCACTTTAAGAGAACTGCAGATCTTGAGCTTTGACATTATGTTCGGTAATTAGGAGCCCTCTGTGTCCTGCCATTCCTTGTGTCTTATTAAACAGAGCTCAGCAATCTCTGGGAAGGTAATTCTGCGCTCTGCGCTCTCGGGCTACGGCGTTGACACCTTATGTTCTGTGATTGGCGGCAATCTCAGGGGACTCGTGGAATTTATTCAACACGAGGTCCCACAGTTGGTGGAGACGTGTCTCTTCCCGGCTGCCACACATCCAAAGATTTGCCGCTGCACATCTTTTCTGAATGCACAAGTAATGCCATATGATTGAGGATGGGGAAAAAAAATCTCATTTTGGCACAGTATAGAGGACAGCCTCGATCTACCACATCACTATTACACTATATAGAAAAAAAGATTCAAATGTTTGTTTAGGATTGCCTGAGATACCAAACATCGGGTCTAGTTTGTTAAGCAAATAAGACATTTCCCATTATGCAAAATATTCCCATCCAAAGAATAGTTCAGCTTTCCAGACTACACAGGGAATAATAATGTTTACCTATAAGTTATTGCAAAGTGCATCGGGTTTACAAACAACCATATTAAGGTAATCTCTCAGAATGAACTCTGTTGATAATAGAGATGTTAACAGAGATGATAAAATGAGATTAGCTAAGACATATTGGGGATTGTGAAACTGCTCGTTATTAATATGCACCATGCTCTGGGAGCAAAGCATGCTAAATTGTCTTTACCAGGGGAATAAGGGTTCATACATTAGCATGAATGGGAAATGGTAATGAGATATGGGAGTATTGTGGTTAGAGGCTCTGGCGGTCATGTGTATTTACAAGGAACTCCCCACCCCCCTCTATGCACACACACCCACACACACACAAGCTCATAAACACATAAACAAATAAATAAAACGGTCCAATTAACTATTATAGTAAAGCTGCAGAATGATCCTTTTTTGGCATGTGAATATGCTTTCAATAATACAGAATTGTAGCAGAAATCAAGTGTGTTTTTTGGTGCCATATACATATAGTTAGCTTTGAATGACATTATACTGTATGATCACAATGATACCATGATACACATGGATTAAATGGTAAAGGTGAACGGACAGGAAAACACAACAAGGGATGTTAGTAATTATGCTATGGTACAGATAAACAGTATCTGGTATGTTAAGGTTCATAGGGTAAGCATGGCTAGTAGTTAATTAAGGGGGCATGATACATGGTTTTTTATAGCTTAGATTGAGTTACAGCAAATATTTGTGTTATTGCTTCTCAATGTCATTAGTTTGGTAGCAATTTGTAAATTAAAACTGCTTTCACATTTCAAAATGTATTCAGCTTTGAAGTACTTGGGAGATACAAAACATAATGAATAGCACAGATCCATTCCCATAATACAGAAAACAGAGCAGGCCCAAATTATTCCATTGTCTGTCTTTCCATCAGACTGTCAGTTCACATGCACAGGTTCAGAATTATTGGCACCCTTGATAAATATGCACAAAAATACTTTAAACTAAAAAAACAATACAGTTATTGACATTATTTCCCAACATACAGTCCCCTCCAAAAGTACTGGAACAGCAAGGTCAATTCCTTTGTTTTTGTTATACACTGAAGACAATTGAGTTTGACACCAAATGAGATGACAGATCCGACTTTCAGCTTTTATTTCCTGGTATTTTTATCTACATTTGTTAAACAACGTAGAGCATATCAACTTTTGTATCAGACCACCCAATTTTTACGCGAGTAAAAGTATTGAAACATGTGACTGACACATGTTTCTTGTTGCCCTGATGTGTCCTGTTAGATTGATTGGTTTAACAATAAATAGTTCTGAATGTCTCTTCTTGGTTTTAGCCTTGGGTTTCGCATTTGTGTCAGAAACAATAAACGAGCATGAACACCAGAGAGCTGTGTTTGGGAGAAAGGCAAACCATTTTGAAGCTTAGAAAAGAGGGGAAATCGATCAGAGCCTGGAGATAGCTTGTATAATAACTTGGATTGACCTGAAAAAGAAAGAAACCACTGGCATACTGAGCAACGGATATTGAACAGGTCAACCAAGAAAAACAACAGCAGAAGCTGTGAAGAAAACCCCAAAAACAGCCAGTGACATCACAAACCTCCACAGGGCAGGGGAGAAGGTATCTTTATCAACCGTTCAAAGAAGACTTAGAGGGCAGCATTATAGAGGCTGTTCCACAAGATTCAAACCACTCATCAGTAGTAAGAATCAGAAGGCGAGATTACAATTTGCAAGGAAGTACAGAGATGAGGCACAAACAAAGTTTTATGGACTGATAAGACCAAGATTAACCTCTACCAAAGTGATGGAAAGGGCGAAGTGTGGAGAAAGGAGGGATCTGCTCATGATTAAAAACATACAAGCTCTGTGAAGCACAGTGGAGGAAGTGTCACGGCTTGGGCTTGCATTGCTGCTTGAGCTGATCTTTATTGATGATGTAACCCATGATGGTAGCAGCAGGATGAATTCAGAAGTCAACAAAAACATTCTGTCTGCCAACTTATGGAGAAATGCGTCCAAACTAATTGGGAGGAATTTAATCATGCAGCAAGACAATTGCTGCCAACACATCAAAGGACTTTATAATGGCAAAAAGAGAGGAGGTTTTAGACTGGCCAAGTCAATCACCAGACCTTAACCCAATTTCACCTCCTGAAGAGAAGATTGAAGGGAGAAACCCCTCAAAACAAACAAAAACTGAAAGAGGCTGCAGTAAAAGCCTGGAAAAGCATCACAAAAGAAGAATGCAAAAGTTTTGTGATATCAGTGGGTCGTAGGCTCAAGGGATATGCTACCAAATATTAAGTGTCATTTATTTTAATTTACTGAATCTGTTCCAATACTTTTGCTCACCTAAAAATTGGGTGGTCTGATACCAAAGGTGCTCCCCCCTCTATGCCCACCCTCTCTTTCTCCACTTTTTCTCCCCTTATGTACTCCAATGTTTCCATTACATTACATTACATTAATGGCATTTGGCAGACGCTCTTATCCAGAGCGACGTATAACAAAGTGCATACCCATAACCAGGGACAAGTGCGCTGAAAGACCCTAGAGGGAAGTACAATTTCAACTGCTACCTGTACAACCAGGGCCTATTAGATTTTTTTTTTTTTTTAAACAAACAAACAACAAAGCAAAAGTGACCAAACTTAACTATCCAAACACTGCTTACCTAGCCAACTAAAAATACCGATACACAAAGTAAATCACAGAAAGACAACAATTAAGGTTCACAGGGAGGTAGGGAGGGACGGGGAGAGGTGCTGCTTGAAGAGGTGCGTCTTCAGTTTGCGCTTGAAGGTGGGGAGAGATTCTACAGTTCTGACCTCAACGGGGAGTTCATTCCACCACCGTGGAGCCAGAACAGACAGTAGTCGTGAGCGTGAGGTGGAGGTTCGGAGAGGGGGAGGTGCCAAGCGGCCTGTGGAGGCTGAACGAAGAGGTCTGGCAAGGGTGTAGGGTCTGATGAGTTTTTGTAGGTAAGCTGGGGAAGACCCCTTAAATGCTTGGAAGGCTAGCACCAATGTTTTGAATTTGATGCGAGCCATGACAGGCAGCCAGTGGAGGGAAGTAAGTAGGGGGGTGACGTGTGAGTATTTGGGAAAGTTGAAGACCAGACGAGCTGCTGCATTCTGGATAAGTTGGAGGGGTCTGATGGCGGACGCTGGGAGGCCAGCCAAGAGGGAATTGCAGTAGTCCAGGTGGGACAGAACCATCGCTTGGACCAGGAGCTGGGTCGAGTAGGGGGTGAGAAAGGGGCGGATTCTGCGTATGTTGTATAGGAAGAACCTGCATGACCGGGTCACCGCCGCAATGTTCTCTGAGAGGGACAGTCTGCTGTCCATCACCACGCCGAGGTTCCTTGCACTGAGTGATGGTGTAAGCATGGTATCCCCGAGGGAAATGGAGAGATCCAGATGGGGAGAGGTATTAGCAGGGATGAATATCATTTCAGTCTTACCTGGGTTGAGCTTTAGATGGTGCTTGTCCATCCAGCTCTGGATGTCACTCAGGCAAGCAGAGATACGGGCAGAAACCTGTGTATCAGACGGTGGGAACGAGATGAAGAGTTGGGAATCGTTCGCATAGCAGTGGTAGGATAGCCCATGTGTAGTGATCACAGGGCCAAGAGAACGAGTGTAAAGAGAAAAAAGAAGCAGGCCTAGGACTGAGCCCTGGGGAACTCCTGTGGCAAGGGGCCAAGGTGTCAATACCAGCCCAGGCAACCTGGAAGGAGCGACCAGAGAGGTAGGACTCAATCCAGTCCAGGGCTGTGCCACAGATGCCCGTTGCTGACAGGGCGGACAGGAGGATGGAGTGATCCACCTGTTTCCCAATTCCTGCTCTCCCACCACCCTACCACCTGTGCCCTTGACCCTATCCCCTCTTCCCTCCTCCAGGGAATCACACCTGACATCCTTTTTGTCACCTCCATTGTGAACTCCTCCCTGTCTTCTGGCTGTTTTCCCTCATCCTTCAAAAGGGCCCACATCACTCCACTGCTGAAAAAACCCATCCTGGACCCCTCCATCATCCAGAACTACCGCCTGCTTTCGGTTCCTCTTGTCTGACCTGACAAGGTTGCTGTTGGCCTTTCTCACCGCACTTTGCTTTCCCCTGGTGGATTCGCAGCCCCCTGAATGTGGTCACTCTCTCCCATTCGCATCCACATCTCCACAGGGTCTTCTTGTTTTCGTTGCAGTCATTAACATGTGATCTGTCCTGTTAGGCCCATCTTCCATCCCTCCTCTCGGAAGGCCTGCGGGTTGTTTTTTCTTTCGTAGTTATAGTTGGGTGTCACTCGTCAAGAGGGGAACTGGAGCTGCCTACCGAGATCGACTCTCATATTCCACTCCTGGTCGGAGGAGCCTTGGTGTTTCTCTTGGCCTAGTGCTTTTTCTTCCTCCACCCTCCCTGTTCCACTGGTGGTGAACGGCCCCTGCTTTCCTGTCTGCGCCCCTACAGCACTTCAGCCAGCTTTCTCAGGACCCAATCATGGCGCCATCTATAGCGTCCCTGTGATAGTGCGGTCTTGCAGCCTGACAAGATGTGTTGGAGGCTTGCATTGGGGGCATTGCAGAGCTCATTACCGAACCACTGGTGGAGGCTCAGAGGACAAGGAAGCATGTCATAGGTTGACTTGATGAGGAAGCTGAATCTTCCACAAGTCTGACCAACTGATTTTCTGGTCGACAACTCTGCCCCAGGATGTCCAGCATCCTTGTTGGCCCTGTGACACAGCCTTGATCTTGTAGTGCTCTTCCTCCTTCCTTGTCACCTCCGACACCATTATCTCCTTTCTCTCTTTCCAGTTGGTCTTGGACCAAAAACATGGCGCTTCTCCCCACCCTAGTCCTGCCCTTCCTTCCTGGACCCTGCCAAGAAGTTCTTGGTGCTGCAGCCTACCAATCGCTCGGTCGACCTCAGCTGGGGCTTTCCACTTCCGGCCAGTAGGGACCTCGACGTTTGCGTTCCTCACTGATTGATCGATGGACTCTCTCAGTTCAAGAACCAGCCTGGTCTTTTCCTGCTTGTAGCCCAAGCTGATTGATTGCAGTGGCAGCTGCAAGGTGTTCTTCCCAAAGAGGCCCGTTTCATAAAGGCACCGCAGAAGCCCCAGCCACTTTTGGATGAATGAGTTGGCTTTCCCATCCATCTTACTTGCTGTTGATGAGGAAATTTCTATCATTTTCAGCGGCCACATCACCCTCCTGTAGAGTGTGAACTGGTAGCACCACACCTTGTACTTCCGGCAGTTGGCTTGGTCAATCCAGGCCTTCTGAAAGCTGCGTCAACATGGATCTCCCCATCTGTTTGTCGGAGAGCTCTGCTTTGTACTGTCTCCCCAGGCTTTTGATGGGTTGCTCAGACAGAAGTGGGATTGCCCCCTACAACAAAGATGGGAGTTGTTTCTGATTCCTTTTCTGAGGGACAGGCTACGCGACTTTGAGGGCTTGATCTTTTCAGCAGTCTGGATGCACATGCTGCTGTCTGAAGGAGGCTGGTGACATCATCCATGTAACTCCTCAGTGGAGGTAGCCTCTGTCCAGATGGTAGTTTGATCCCTCCCACTGTCTGTCTTGCTCCGATCAGGATTATCTCAAAGGCTGCCACAAACAGGATGGGAGAAATGGCACACCCCATGGCGATTCCTACCTCTAGCTGCTACCATCCGGTGGTGAACTCCTGGAGGGCAACGCACATCTGCAGGTCCTTGAAGTAGGTTGCTACCAGTTTCCTGATATAAGGGGGCATGTGGAAGATCTCCATGGCATAGCTGATCAGCTGGTATGGGACTGATCCATAAGCATTGGCAAGGTCGAGTCAGATGACAAGCAGGTTGGTGTCGATGTACTCATTCTCCATCAGATAGTTTGTCATCCTTCTGGCCAGTACCGAGAAGAAGATCTTTCCTTCAACGTTTAGGAGGGCGATGCTCCTGAATTGTCCAATGTCTTGTCAATGTCCAATGGATGAAGACCGCTATGGCTCTTTGCCACTCAGATGGAATGCTTTGCTTTTTCCAGGCGGTTCTCATGAGGTACCATAGCCACTCTAGCAGTTAAGCAAGCTTATAGAGCTTGTAGGGTACTCCATTGGGACTTGGTGCTGATGAGGACCTTGCCTTCTCCACGACATGCCTGACCTCTCTGAGCTTGGGGGACATGACGTTAAATTCAGTTGTCGGTGGGGCAGGCCGAGGCACGTACCCTGGTGTTCCTAATGGGATGTTTCTTAACAGGTCACTGTACTGGCTCCTGACATGTTGTTCCAGCTGCTCCCTGGTAACTTCCAGTTTCCCACTCTTTTTCTCCTCCAGCAGCTGTCTGGTATGCTTGAAAGGGTCCTTGAAGAAGTTGGCTCTTTCTTTTTCTTTCTGTTTCCTTCACTTGCAGATGCACTTAGCTCTGCGGAGGCTGGCTAGCCTTTGCCTGACCTCATCCCACAGTGCTTTTTGCCTGACCTCATCCCACAGGTACTTTCTCTGCCCTAGTTGCCTTCCTCCAGTTCTTGTGGAGTTATTGCCACCTTTGCACCAACTGGTTGATCTCATTTTCTCTCCTTCCCTTCTCTCTTGGAGCAGTCCTCTGTTTGGTGGGAACTTCGCCAAACCTGTCTTTGCACTCCTGGTATAGGATGTCCCAAAACAGGTGATATGTTTAATTCACTCTGTAAAGCATCTTTATGACAGTCTTCTGTGAAAAATAAATGCTTTACAAAATAAATTGAATTGAATTTAAATATCTAAATTTTGGAGTCAAGGACTAACCCAACACTACTTTATATATGTCAACTTATGTACAAAATATGCTAAAGATATCGACAGGCATTCAAATTCACATTTTCTCAAAACTGCATTCAGATGTCCTCAAGTGTCCCCAGTCTCCAAATACAAAACATCTGCATATCCTTTTCTCCAGACACAGGAACGATCAGACGGGTTTATTTGTTTTATACAAAATGTAAAGAAAATTAACCTTCATGTGTGTTTTATTCACATACATGATAATATGTTTTTCTGTGCTTATTCTGAAACAGCTTATTCTTATTCATAAACCTTGCAGCAGCAACATCAACAATACAGCAGTGTACCAGCACGCAATCCTTAACTCCTACATCTCCTGTGGTTAAATCAAAGACAATGAGACCTATGTCACTCATAATCCATATTGTAAAATACATTTTCAAATGACTTTTTTTTATCACCTATTACTTTTACGTGATGCACCTTGCCATACCTTAGGTTATCTGAAATGGCAGGACTGATTTGGGAGACAAGCATCCATATGTGAACAATAACAATGCATTATATACATAATGAGGCATAAATATTTGGGCAGCAACACATTTTAATGTTTTTTCTTTTTGTGTTCAATCATGCTAAACCTATTGGATATTTGTCTAAAACTGTAAGTCACAGTTGCATCGTTTTCTGGTAGGCTATCAGCCAGCTACTTAGCCAAATAATTTTCTTGTCCATAATATAGTTGGTTAGCTAAAGAACAATTTCTTACTAGAACACTACAAAAAGATGGTAGGCTCAGGCTTTCTAGCTATCGCCGTTTGTCTCTGTAAGCTTTCCAAAACAAAAAAGTCCAGCATATCCAGATTCTGATGATGTTGATAGGTCACAGACATCAGGAAGTCATGGCATGCAAAAGATATGCAACAAATACTAAACATGATTACTTTCATTTGCATTACATTGTTGTGTCCCAAATGTTATGGTGCCCTGAGATGGGAGGATTGTGTATGCATGCTGTAATTTATACTTGGTGAAACCAAAATGTATTAAAAGGCCCTTTATTAAAATCTGACAATGTGCACTTTAATTACATGTGTTTTGTTATTACAAATCCCAAATTGTGGAGCAGTGGCGAATAAATAAATCATGGGTCTTTGTCCCAAATATTATGGAGGGCATTGTATTTCAATGACTTTAAATTATATGCAGATATCATCTAGCCATATTCTAAATGCATGCAAGTGCTCGGAAATGAATTCATTTGAAAGTAATTTGAATATTAAAATTCTATATTTGACCCAAGTCTGGTTTTAATGGTACACAAGTATATTTGTTCAGTTTTCTATGTTTAGCTTCTGTAAAGATATCATTTCACCAGTGCTTGTGTATTAGCATTGGTGGAGACGTACTCTGGTATTGTCCTTGCTCCTCATAGTGTATACTTAAGTATGCTTCAGTCTGTCGCATGTGTGGTCTATCACTTTCTGGGGATTTACTTTTATCAACTGAAAGCAACTGCTGCATTTTGTTGTACTCAAGGCAATGTAAGACTTTGCTTCCCCTTTGAATATGACTTAAATATGAATTTGACACCAGCCCATGTTGCTTTATATCCATTTTGTCAGGTTTTTTACACCACGTTTATATTGAGTTCCAATAAATAACAATTTAGAACTCTCAGACAACCTTAAGCAACACATAATAAAAGTTATCATGATGATGTCTTTAAGTGCCTTCTGTTACTGTGTATACCTGCCTTTGAGCAAAAAGGAATAGTCATGGTTGTCCTGTGAAATTTGAATTCAAAAACATATTTTACCCCTTTTTAGTGACCCTAGGCAATCTATACAATGAAATTAAGAGACCCAAGGAAAACTGCTCGTTGAAAACAGTTTTGTACTGGCAGAATATTTACTTTTTTTACCCCTAACTCCTTTTGTGCACATGTGGTCGTGTCCTTTCAGGGTCAATCTGCAGGAGTGATGATGACGTTCTGATTGAATGAGTGGATTCACTTGTGAGAGAGGTGTTTTTTAGGGTGTGTGCCTTCAAGTGTTTCATATTCTGATGAAGGTTTATTGCTAAAACGTCAAATAAACATTCCAGTGTGCAGTTGTTGCATTGAGTTTATTTCTTTTCTCTTGTATTTTTTACCACCCCTTTTGCAACTGCTGTGACATATCAGGTGTGAGCTTTAGTCTTCATGAAGATGCTACTTTGTCTGAAAACATCAACATATGAATTGTCTCAAATATCCCCTCTTCAACAAATCCATGATAGAAACACAATTTTAAATGTTTGGTTTGAATATAGTTGAGTCAAAAAGATGTTTCTCATGTCCTATGGAATGCTCATTGTTCATTGAGATATTTCTTAAAGCACCTTAAAGTTGAAAATAATTTTGTTTTAATTAATTTTCAAACATCCACTGAAGGCAGGTCTCTGTTCAGTGCATGATTTTCTCCACCTTGTTCATTTAGACATGCATTATCTTACTCCCTCAGTCAGATCCTAATACATACAACACCTGAGCATGACCAAGTCTGAAAATAATTTTCTTGCCTGACAAATTACAGTTAATTTCACACAAATCAATGAAATGGCAATGCAAACTTGAACTGATAAAATGCAATGCATTTACATTTTAATGCCAATCACATGAACAGGAGTTGGTTGGCATTTGGCCAAGATGAAAATCTTTTTCTGCAGAACCCTATGACCTCAAAATATTTATCTTATCAATATAAACATTTCAATCTCTCAGAAATGTCAGAGATTAGTAGTAATGCTATTAAGCTTGCATTTTAGCTTGTGGGTCAGACAAGGAATGTTGGGGCAAATTCATAGGTCCCTGCTGGGGTAGTCATGCAGAAATGTATGATTTATCCCATTCAAGCACCAAGCACTGGCTCTTTGTTTACAGTGTGCAGCCTGTTCCTGTATTCATTTTTATGCATTTAAGTAAATAAAAGTATTTAAGGCAAGCCCAAGATGATCACATGCCCCCACCACGCATCCCCCCCCCCCCCCCCCCCCCCCCCCCGCCCCCAAAGCTCTTTGTGGAACATGGGAAAGAGCCAATTTACCATTTACAATTTTACCTTGTTGATGAAGACTCTCCCCTTGCTGTCACGTCTCAATGGAGTTAAGATGGCGGTACTGAAAATTAGATTAATGAAGGGCTCTAAAACGAATACAGTTAAGTCCTCAAAATTCTAAACTTCAGGTTAAGGATGTAACCCCCCAGTGCCTCGGAAGACAACGGAAGCCCGCCGGTGTGGGATTTCTGTTCAAAACTGTGCACAGTGGGCTTTGCCAAGTCTCAAACACATGGCCGGCTTTTTTCCCTGTCATGGCCACATGTCCTTAAACATTCAGAAACGAAAGCTGGACTTTGATGAATGATAAGCACACTAGCCACACTTATATGTACCATACACGTATACCAAAATATGCATGGTGCAAGCTGGTAAGATTACTTGGCAAGCACCATTTAATTTAAATCAGTTGGTACTGAACCTAAAACACTATCCATTGGCAATATTTTAATCTATGTTGGTGTTTTGATCAGAATTTGCAATTGATAAGCAATTCTTTCTCAAAAATTGCAGATATAATAATGGCATAATAAAAATGACAGTCATCCGGTTATTGCTAAAAATAATGTGACTGCCAACTGCCTAATATGGGCCACACTTAGGTAAAACCAGCAAGCAGGCTAGACATCTCAGTTTGAGATATCGTGTCACAGTGCTGGGGAAGACCTCTTGGCGCTGTCTTTATGGTAGGTAGATAGATAGATAAATCATTACATTTATATTTTTCTAGACACTCAAAGCACTTACAGTGATGAGGGGGAAACTCGCCTCAACACCAACACCCACCTGGGTGATGCACGGCTGCAATTTTGCGGCAGATCAAACCCCACACACCAGCTGAGGTGGAGAGGGAGAGAACAATGTTTTTGCCAAATGAACCAGGGGATGATTTGGTGGCAGGTTAAAAGAGCCGGGGTTGGGAATTTAGCCAGCACACCTTTGCAAAGACTGTCATGGGATCTTTAATGACCACAGAGAGTCAGGACCTTGGTTTAATGTTTAATCCGAAAGACAGCATCTCCTACAGCACTGTGTCCCCATCCCTGCACTGGGGATAATTTGACCAGAGGGAAGGTCGCCCCCTACTGGCCCACCAACACCACTTCCAGCAGCAACTCAGCCCACACCTGCTTCAGCCATTTGGCAGGAGCTGGGTGCATGATGGTATGGCTGCTGGCTTTACCCCTGATGGTGGCAGATTCCCTCGGTCCATGACTGCATCCCGATCCCCCGTGCCCCTGGCAGAATGAGTCCACCCAAGACAGACGCAGCGGAACTCCATCCATCCATCCATTATCTTAACCCGCTTATCCTGAACAGGGTCGCAGGGGGGCTGGAGCCTATCCCAGTATACATTGGGCGAAAGGCAGGAATACACCCTGGATAGGTCGCCAGTCCATCACAAGGCACACACACCATTCACTGACACCCACGTGTCGTCCCGCAGCGGACCTATCCCCACTCAATAACCTACAGCCCTGCCCTCCAACCAAATAATAATCATGTATTGTTTGGCTTATGCTTTTATCCAAAGCTACTTACAGTTGATTAGACTCAGCAGGGGACAATCCCTCCTGGAGCAATGTGGGGTTACAAGAACGTCTTTCGGGCAGGTAATACAAGAACATCTTTTTATGCCAGAATTGACATTATCCTAAGAATGTATTTTTTCAAAACTGCAGTGATGTATTTTTGTATTTGAGATACCTTGTGTATGGAGTGCTTCTGCCCTCTCTACCTATTTCTGTTATGCAAAACAGTGAGTTATGATAGTTTTTCTGCGCAGTCCTAGGACTGTTTGCACACTTGCATCCATTTTAAAAATTATTTTCTACATTTACATATTGTTCTCATACCAGAGTTTACTACAGGTTGCTATTGAAGATGGCCACGTTTCTCAGAAGATTTTATATTCTGCTTTAATGAGCTGGTTTAATATCAGTTAAATACTTGTCCAGCAGTCTAAGGGTTTCAGTACAGGGAATGAGTATGGTAATCTGAGGCCAACCGTTGCTGAAGGGCATTGCGGTCAATCAAAGGCTACCTTTCGTCTCTCAGTCTTAGCATTGGGTGTTTCCAACAGTAATTCTCTGATTTGACTTTGATGTGCCAATTTGCGGTTGATGAATAATTGTTCGGTTTCTGATAACTTGTGGGAGTCAAGTGCATTCTGGTGGCACTCAATGCAAATGGGATATTTGGTTTCTGCAAATCAGAGTAGTGTCTTCTGTGTGTCTGCCTTTCATTTCTGTGGGTAAACTCACCAATTAACTGTGTTTGAAGAAGCCATTTTTGATTAGAGCAATCAGTAAACAGCAAGGCCTCTAAATGATTGTCCTCCTGATTAGATGAGTTGTCACTTGAGAAGTTGTTGGAGATTTTAATTTATGGCCTTATAGTCCTGGAAAGTACAGTAATTACCTTGTCCATTTTCTGCAGTTCAGCACTCAGATTAAAATTCACCCTCATTGTAGATTTTGTCAACTAAATTTTTACCCCCCCCCTCCTTTTTTTCAAAGTGTCTAAGTACTGTTTCTCCCCTTTGTAAGGCAAATGTCATATGCCTTGCTTAGTCAGTGAGAAGAAAATTGAAAATTAACATAAACCATCTATTTGCGATGTGGAGCTGGAGACGTTGTCTACATGATGGAACTGCAAAAAAAGCACACAGATTTTTGCTAGATATTGGCAATGTAAGTACTTTTATCAACATATTTGTGAAATGCAAGATTTACTTCTACTTACCCCTTTACACAAACAAAAAACTTGATTGTGCCAGTGGAACAATGCTGCTTTACTCATGGCATATATTATTGGAAGTAATTTCAGAGCAAAATGGTGAATATGTTCTTTAATAGATTTTTTTATCTTTTTCATTTGTGGCAGGTTGTCATTATAGCTTATAAGATGGGCTTTTGTTACAAAGTACAGGTTCTTGTCTGAATGATCACTTCAGACCAATTTGTGCCACAAAGCTGTATCTTTTTTAGTCTTTTCAATCTGTGAGTGTTTTTACATTGGCAATTAACACTAGACTGGTTTTAATGAAAAAAAGAGACTTGGAAAAGCTATGAAGTAGGATGTTTAGAAAAGCTATGGATGAGAATGTGGCTACTGCTTTTAATCTGTAAACAAGTGTCTCCATCAGAGGTTCAACTGGGAGACATTAACTGGCAGAATTCCAATTTATGGTTTTAAATTGTATTGTATATTATTCAAAAAACATACAAAAATAATAATAGCCTTACACGCTTTGTTTACTACTGGCAGTCTACAACTGGCAGTATTACATTAACACAATGGTAATATTGCAAATCTTTAATTCACCAGTATATTTGTTCATGGTCATGTATTAAATCAGTGAGATGTTTTATATGCAGTTAATATTAATATACCTTGACTTTAATAGATCATCCTGACTGAGGAAATGTGGAAATGTGTCTCTCAGATTGCCATCTAAATGCAGCCTTATGGCTCTGTCTCGGACTTGGCGCAATGCAGTGGTAACCGAAACACGTGCTTTGCTACTTTCAGAGAGGCATTTTACAGTCCAGCATGTATGTATTTGAAAATAACAAGTGACCATGTTCCAAGATGGATGGGTTGGTCTTAAAATGAGGTGTGCTCGTAGTAATCAGTCGGCCTGTTGCTATTTCATTGCAACCGAATGTGTTCGCATTGTGACCAAACAAAACCTGGTCTTAAGTCATGTTGCAGTTTTGCTGCTATTTTAATGGCATAATATTAGTAATGTGCCTACATGGGCTACAATGTGTGTAGCCGCCATGCCCATCTGTTACACATGCAGGCACACAAATAACCATGCACAGAAATATCAAAAATGTTATTCTGTGAAAGATTATTATCGTGTATTTCTATCAGAAATAATCAAAATATAATGTGGTCATAATAAAAAGTCATAAAAAAAAGATAATCATAGTAATTTCAAATATTTTGGGACAATGGATATCCCTTAATTATGCGTGTGATGACACACATTTACACTTTTTTATTATTGCCTTTAGAGTGGTATGTTTAACCATTTACATATTTTTTGTACCCATTACCTGACTTGTGTTGGTCAATTACCATCTGTGTCTTCTGAATTGACAGTTCTTTGGCTTTTCCCATGCTGATGGTTGACAAAGGGATTCTGCATGCTTGTTACCTATTTTGTTATAGTCTAGTGAAACAGGAAGTAATGGAATGACACAATATAGTTTATTTAGACTGTGATTAACTAAATTAAAGTAAAATTGTATTGCCATTTTCATTTAATTTCATTTTATCTACAATAGTTATTAGGGGTGCCAATAATTTTGGCACCTGTGGTTTACTAAATAACAAATGTGTGTAAATGCATTGAAATAAAAGTATATAGTTTTGAACATAAAATATAGCTCATTATCCATGTTCTATATGCAGCCTTTTTTATATGTAGCCCTCTGTACTAAGTCACTGTACTAATTCAAGGGATTAAACCTTCACTTTTATCCAACACTTAATTTTTGCCAAAGATTTACTTTTGTGTAGGATTGTTACACCATCAAATACAATATTTGATCTATAAGATCTGCATTAATCAGCACATGCTCACGTCTCAGAGCGGAAGGGAATTTTCATTATTGTCAATATTGCCATTAATGAGCTGCTGAGTGCGACTAGGCAGGGGTGTAACAGTGAGACAGCAGGCATGGACAAGGGCTTACAGCAGGATTCTTTCATTGGCCATGGAGCACTGGGGAGAAAGTGTTTAAGCGAAGTTAACTTTCCCTTTCACAGACCCGCCACCCCCTGCTGGGTAGAGTCAATGCCCCCTTCTTCTCCTTTACATGACATCGCCTTTGCGACCAGCTGTTTAAATTAGGGCAAACAAACACTCCAGCAAATGCTAAAGGATATAGCATCGACCAAAATAATACCCGTATTTCCACGGTTGTCAGCCCTAATTGCTTGAATAGCCATTCTAAATATGTTGTCTTCATTTTTTTGTCTTCTTCATTTGATTTTCATTGTAGTCTAACTTGCAGTTTGAAACTCTTGTCAAGTCCATGTTATTGCAACACACACAATTTTTTTTCATTAGACACCTATAGAGCCTTGGTATATCTGTCATGTACTGTTGGCATTTTTGGGGGGCTGAGGGTTTTTAGGTTTTGTTTATATATCTCCACTTCTATCTTTAGCTATCTACATTAAAACATATTAATTACTGTAATTATAACAGTGTAAAAAAAAAGACAAGCTTCATTTTGAATGTTTCCTATAATTACTGGCCTGCTCATCACTGTTCTCTGTGGACAAGCGCGTTCAGCTGTTTCTTCCATACATGTAAATATTTGGCTTCTCTGGCCCTGATTGTTGCCTTTAAAGATGAGTGAGAACAGAAGCAGGATTTTAGGTGTAATCCTCTTTGTCCTTCAAGACACAGGTACTTCATTGGTGACAATGAACAATCTGGAAGTTTATTGAAGGGAATAACAGGAGTCAAATTGTAATTACTGTGTTTCTAGGGGGGGTGATAACTGGATGGAAAGTGGGTGGTCCCTCTGTGCTTTTTGACCTTCCTGTTTAATGGTCATTCAAGCTCCTCCCCCTTCCCTGTTGAATGAAGAGATTATTAAATGTCAAATTTGCTCAAATGCTTAAGTGTGAATAAACTTAATTTGCAGGCCCTGGCTTTAGAATGTAACTTTTTTTGTTAATGAAGTTAATCCACAACACTGTCTTCCTTGTTGTGGGGCCTCAGTACTCAGGTCTTGGACAAACACATATGGTTATACTCATATGGAACTAGAAATACTTTTCAATAGCAAAATGCAGAATTTTCATATCGCAAGATGGCTTCTTATAAGGACAAAATTGAAAACAAGACATTAACCTGGCTTTGTGTTCCTATTGTCATATGTAGGTGACACATTTTTACTGCTCAAAGGCAGTTAGGCCAGTTCTCTTTAAAAAAAACACAAAACTGAAAAATAGGAAAATCGTGGAATATGGACAACTGCCATCCTCCAATTTTGATGATAATTTATAACTTTACAGGAATAAAAAACCCTCCGTTGATCTGAAATGCATATTTTGCTCACAACCAACCTCATTTAACCTTGGATTTTTATAGTTCAGGACTATAAATAAATGCAAATTTCCCTGTCCTATTTTCATTCAACCTCCTAATGCTCCCTCATGCCCCCACCCCCAGGTTTTTCCCACTAGCACTTGCATTGCTATCACCCCCCTCTGCTGTCTTCATTGGAGCCACTCTTCAGCCCTGCCCCTATAAACAAACAGGCCCAAGCACGCAGCTGGCCATCGCCTTGGCAACCTCAGATTGGGAAGAAGCCGTTTGCTAGTTAAAAAAGTGCAGCTTTATGAATGCTGGGGAAGAGGGACCCAGAATACTTCAGCAATTCACAATGTAGCCTATTCAGTGGTTATTTCTTTTCCCCCTTTCCCTTTTTTAGGGGGGTGGGGGGCGGTGGCAGTACAAAGTCCACATGCAGCACACTTGCATTTTGAAAATCCTATTGTGACCTGAAGGGTTTCTCATCGTCACGTGGTCACAAATGTGTAATTTCTTCCCCAACTGTAATCCGTTCGGGGGAGAGGAAAAATATCTGATGGCAGACGTGGCAGTGGGGCTTGAGGGCTGATATATGTGGGTCACAGGTAGGC
Organism: Conger conger; assembly: GCF_963514075.1. Taxonomy (NCBI): domain Eukaryota; kingdom Metazoa; phylum Chordata; class Actinopteri; order Anguilliformes; family Congridae; genus Conger; species Conger conger. The sequence goes on from NC_083760.1 coordinate 28,254,779, forward strand.
ACTTTGGATCAACTTCCTGTGTGATGCCTCTATGCCTTAAATGGGTTCCTTCTTGTGCAGGGAGCAGTGCAGCTTTAATGGCTTTCCTGCTGCTGAACCAATTCCAAGAATATGCGCATTCATTCCTAACTGCCGAGACTCCCCATAATGTAAATTTGCTGATTCTGAAACGTAACCGCCATTTCCCCAAAAAAAGTATCTTTTCTTGTCATGGACAAATGGTTACAAGGGTCCAGAATCCTAGGTCAGTGATCTGCATGGGTAGGTTCAAGTGGATCAAGGGAGCCTCAAAGTATATTTCGCAACAGAGCTTCTGCTGAAACAGTTTGCACCATGGAGGACTGACTGGGTTTAGAGCTAGCATTTTTCTCCCACGGAGCATTCCCCCATTTAATATTGAATATCAGGGGCTTACAACCGGGTTCATCCAAAGTGTGTTTTTTAATGTATGTTTTTTTTTTCACTGATGGTTTCTCGTGTATCTTTGCATTGGGAGCACCCCCCAGCTGGGTTTGACATTTTCTGATATATGGAGATTGTTAGGGTGTGAAAAGAAGGGTTTTTAGAAAAAGACTAGTTGTGTGCATTCATACCACATTCAAACATAGTCAAATGCCACCATTTGGAAGTGTGAGGACAAAGGTATCAGAATAAAAGTGTGTTGTTGATGGAAGTGTGGGGATAAAGGTATCGGAATAAAAGTGTGTTGTTGATGGCTCTTATTGTTCAAACCTTAGTGAGTCTCTCTTCAAAGAATGCCTCCTCCATACACTCAGTATCAGTAGTGAAGGTAAGACACATTGTGCACATTTCTAGGGACATTTTTAGCTGGAGTGCACTGTAACAGCATTATTTGTGCTACAATGTTTTCCTAGAGGTAAATGTACTTTTTGCAAGTACATTTACACTTTCAAAGTATACCCTAGTGCTGCAGTTAGGAATGAATCTGCTCCTGGTACAGAGTTTTGTGTTAAATTGAAATTGTCAGTTGTTTTGAATTTTAAGACATGCTGCCCAATTGATAACTGAAGTGTATAATTTTGAGCTAAATCAATCTCCAGCTCAAATAAGGCAATATGTATTAAACCAAAGAGAGTAAACAGACTTGAATAGTGGTGATTGAAAAATGTAAAAATTCATCTTCATTTGTTTCAGTTAGTCATTTTTGTTGATTGGTTTATTGATGTTTGTGAAATGGGGTCTTTGTCACTAGCCTAAAATGATCACTTTTATAATGTTAAATTCTGCTCAATTTGTTAGTGCAGCTTTGATCATTGCATCTTTTTAGATGTTAGTTCTGTTAGTGGGGGTGGGGAGAATATTTTAAATAATTTAGAAAGTAAACAGCAGCATCCAGTGTAACATTTGCTTTTCATTCACCGGCTCTTAAACACAATATTTTGTCAGCTTAGGGTTGACTGACCTTGCTGAATGTGAGATATCTTTCGTCACTGCAGGCTCCGATTAAATTTATGGTCAACATGATAAAACATGACTAGTTACCATTTGAGCTTGATTGCTGAGTCTTCCCTGTTACTGTATATGACAGAATCCTTATTTATCCAACACATTGTCTTATTAATCTTTCAGATATTTGATACAGTGTTCCACACGCATTTTCCAGGCTGTGCTTTGATTGAAGCTGTTGCGTAATGGTTCTATCTCTGATCAAAGGGGGGAGGGGGCTGTTGGCATTAGATTTTGAGCAGGGCTAAATAAATTTTGCTGAAGGAGGTTCGCAGAACTTAATGAGGCATAACTAATGGTTTTCCACCATGATTATTTCCATGTTGGAACCACTGGGCTCCACACAGACTCCCTATTGATTCTTGGTTCAGACCTCTTGAAGTACTAATCAGCATCTTTGGTTCAACTTTTCAGGCCTGACAAATCTATTGTGGGCCTGTGTCACTTAAGGTCAGTAGTTATTAGTGGCGACTGAAAACAGTTTCTTTAACTACTTATGAACAAGCTCAATGAAATGCATAGGGAACTTGGAGGGGGGATTATAGCTTCCACAGTCGGACAGCAGCAAGACATTGGGAAGAATGTGACATGGTTCGGTAATAAGGGATGGTTCCCCTCCCCTTAGCCCCGTATCATAGGAACGGAAGACTTCATAAGGTCGCTTTGGTTTTATAATACCGCATATTGCTAAAATGTTATTCATGGCAAGCTGCAGAATTAGGCGGTTTCAGCCCCAGAAAGTGCATTATTGCAGGTTTTTTTTGCTTTTCTGTTATCTTCAAAAAACCAAAGGCAACAGTAGAATGCGCTTTTCATTTATTTAATTTCATGGAAATCTATTAGAATGAGAATTGCTTTTCTGAGTCCTATGACCCCCTTGAAAATGGTTTCATTCTGACCAGGGATGATTATTTGGGCTGGCTGTGGTTTTTTTTCACCCCAGTTTGAAATGACTGGAATTAGAAAAGTTTCTGGCTTCCTGTGGCACAGGCTCCTTTGATCCCCAAAAGCTGACAGTTTTTTTTTTTGCAGCCAGTGAAAAAGCAAAAGAAAATGGTGGTGTTAACTGCGGCTATGATGGCGGAGTACTGTGGAAATGATGGATACATTTAGAATCTGGGACTGTGGAGGGGTGGGGTGAGGGTGTTAGAGAAATCTTTTGTTTTTTGGCCTTGCTTTGCCAGAATGATAAGGCATTATACTAATTAAAATCGCTCACAGCACTTGTCAATCCGAGGCATGCTTTTACTATACCCTGAAAAGCGGTGCTTGTCTTTTAATCATTCTACATGAAGCAAGATTGAGGGAGTATCCTTGACAAGAATTTCACAAGAACGGTGGGGGGGAGGGGGTATGGATGAAGAATGCTCATGGCGGCTTTTTGAATTTGGGTGCTTACTTGTAAAGAATGAGCATATTTTTTAAAATGAAGAATTAGAATTAGTGACCCTACATGACAGGTTGGCAACTAGTAAAGCACAGCTTTATTCTGAATTCATAATGTGCTTGACACTTGGTGGATAGCATCCATGTTAAACAATTAGCAAGTCTCTGGATTGGGAGTTGCCAGTTTTAAACCTCGCATATTTAAAATGGATACAAATAACTTTGATACTAATTTGTGAGTGGGTTCAATATGTATTTATATATAGATACAATATGATATATAAATAGGTTTCATGTTTATTCACTACTGTATGTATGTAACAGAAATGTAGTAGGAGCATAAGTCATTTCTGTGGACAAATAAACAGCATTACTCAAAAAGGAGTTATTTTCCTGCCAATATTTAATGTGTAATTGTTGAATTTCTGCCTCCATATGAACTACACTGGCAGCGTCTGTCGGTCTGTGCCAATTAGTACTTGTGTTGCTAGGTCACCGTGGTCAATTGAAATCCGCATCAATGGAACTTGAAAAGGTTTCTCTCCGATCAGACCTTCTGACATATTAAGCAGAATAATGGGATGGGAGAATACAAGCAAGGCCCCCTTGCCTTAGATTCAAATTACTCCACGGTAAGAATTCATTTGTAACCTGCAATTAACTGGAAAGAATGGAATCCCCCAAGACATTCTGTGCATTATTGAAAATAAAGCGTCTCCTTTACTCTGGAACATTTACTTTCTGTTTTGGCCTTTGCTGAAAAGAAAAGCCTCTCTCTCGCTCCTTCTTCGTGGCTTTAACATTGTATGTTCCAACTGTTCAAGCAAATTTTTGCTTGTCGCATTGTAAACATTTGTGACATGCTAATTGTCTTCCTATGTGTATGTATGTGTGTGTGTGTCTGTCTGTGTGCGTGTGTTTGAGGGTTGGCAGAGGAGAGAGTGGAGTATGGTGCTTATGGAGGAGCAAAGGTTCCAAATGTGGCGAGCAAGCAAGCAACTCGCCTTTATATTGCAGCACCTGTTTTTGAAAACCCCTTCGATGCTTTCCTTGGGCTAACCAGGCATGACTGTGAGCATGACCTGCACTGGAGAACTGAACAACACTGCTGTCAGTAGCTCCAGCAGCTGGGACTAGAGTGGGCCAGGGAGGCTACTGCCATCACAACATCATTGTGACGATTTCTATGACAATCATTGTAATGGCTAAGGGGAGAAAAACAGGTAACCCACAACCCTCCCACTCCCTGGGGAAGATGAACTACACGAAGAGACGCTGCATGGCGAAGAAGGAGCTACAGTAGCTTCAGCTTCGGCTACTGTAGCTCATTGCCGTTGAAGCCTCCCTCCCCCACCGCCAAAAACTCACATTCCTCTTTATTTATTTAATACATTAGGAGCCTTTCAGACGTTATTATCTTATTGAGTCACTGCTTGAACCTCCCTCTCTCTCCTGAATGGTTATGGTCGAGGTGTAGGCCTAGGTCTAGGTGTGGACTACATTTCTGGAAGGCTTCCAGAATCTTGAGGCAGCCATACTTGAAAATGGGCTCCAAGGCAGGAAGAGACATTCGGTTAAATTCCATGAAATACATCCAGAAACGGGTGTCTTTTTTTGGTGGATACAGATTTTTTATATATGATGTATTTATTATTTTTCAATTCATTCAACTAACCAACACATAAACAGCAGTGCCACATTGCCAAATGTCCACAAGAGTTTTTTTGAAAACACACAATATACAGTAAGTAAAACAAGACCACCTTCTCACTTTGGCTGTTTTCCTCTCAGTTGAGATCTGGCCAGATTTATTTATTTATTTATTTTTATTTTTATTTTTATTTTGGGGGGGGGGTTGTTATTAATTTAACTCAGGGAAAAGAAAAAGCTACATAACCAAATAATGTCTTCTGTGATTTGTAGTGGACCATACAAAGGAATTAAGTTTGTGTGACGGCAATTGACAAAATTTCACCACCCTTCTGATAAATTACCGTAAAGAGGGGTCAAATTTTTCAGTCAGTTTTAAATGGCCTCTTCTGCATCTAAATTATAGAGCATGCAGTAAATGCTTGTAATCGCCAGTCAATGGTTTTTAAAAATAATGCTGGCAGCTAAGAGAGCTTTATTGTGATGTACTGATATTGTCCAAAATCTGTAGTTCCACTCATACACTTTTGTGTGTGTGTATGCGTGTTGAGGATTCAATTCCAAAGGAATTATCAACTTTCGCCTACTAAGAAATAATTATGTTGGAATAAAGATAATCACCTTCTTCTTATTGATTGTATTGTTTTTGTCTATTTTCCCTTGTTTGCCATTGTACTAGTCATGCTCTTCTGGATCGACTGTCAATGTCCCACAAAAAATAAAAGTCAGCCTGAACATAAGTGACTGTGTTGATTTGTTGGGGGTCACGGGTATGTGGAGTTAGGTTTTCTCTGTCTTTAAAGGGGAATCTGCGACAATAAATCAGAATGTCATGAAAACTGTTGCATACACAATAAATATTTTGTATTTATGTGTGGGTTTGACCATTTGTGTTGGACTAAATTGGACCAAATGTATGTCTACTAAGGCTAGTTAAAACTACATAAATAAATAAAAAACCTGCTTTTTTATAAAGTTTTACATAGGCCTACATGCCCTTGTATAACAAAAACAAAACACTCAATAGCCATTTTCAGCTTAAAATGTTTTTTATTTATTTATCATTAATCATTATATTATCGCTTTCTATTCATTTATATTAATAGGTAGTATATTAATAATTTATTCTCTTAATATTAACTCATATTGAGCCTACGCCCCAAGCCTTTTCGGTTTCTGCAGCCAGTTTGCAGGCGAGTTTTCCATTGAGTGCATTTACACCTAGACGGTGTTTTTATTCGCTTTTTTATTCGTATGTGTAGTTTCAATATCTCTTTTTCTGAGACACACGGTCTTCTTCATAGCCAAGCCCATGATTCAAAGTAAAAAATATATATTATAGTAGCCTACGTAATTAATTATGAAACCCAAGTGCGAATGTTTAATGAATTTGAGTGATAAAATAGTTTAGTGATACAAAAGTTTTACCTGATTTTATCCCAATACCGATATTCCCTTACTTTAAAGAATGCGGCATTTGGTATGTAGGTTACATATAACTAATTGAACTCCTTGTAGCTACTTATGATGTATGTACATGTCTCAATGCCATTTCGCCGCCGTAAACAATTTTACAAGCATCCTGGTCTAGGTATCATCGGATAATCCGTACACTTTATTCAATTAAACAATCTATTAGTGAAAACGCATGGGTAATGCTGTGCATCCAAATCGTTTTAAATTATTGTAAATAACACACGCATAATGTGGTTATGCACAATAATCACTGATTGAAACGTATTAAAATCCACAAGAGCAATTCAATACGAGTAGTGTTGTGGTTATTTAGAGATTTTTGGAACTTCAAACTTAAAAACTATTAATTCCACATTTTGCTCCAGCAAGTTCCAGCAAGGGGTTATTTGGATTTGGATTCATGTTTTTGTTAATAAGTTGGGCCTGGAAATGCAAGTATTCATTATTTAAAGAATTTAATAGTGATGCGGTTCTCTAATATTGGTAATATTGATTGTTTACTCGAGAGATGTTGGAAAATTCTATAATGACTATTTTACGGTATAGGCTCAACTACACTGAAACGAGGAACCTCTAGATGCACGATGAGTTTTAGTGTAAATTATAACTGAATAAATATGAAACCTGTGTAGTAGCAGTGGCTAGTAGAAGTAATATTATATTACAATAAAAATAATAATAACAATAATAATGTTATTATTAATAAAGCATGAAGCATCATCATTATAATTATAAAATATATAATTATTTTTAGGCCCAATAATATTAATGGGAAATATAAGTTATTTTGCTTGTTTTACTTTGAAAAAAATCTTTTCTTAAAAAACAAAAAACACCACAATCGACTCGATATTATATTATAATGCAGTGAGAAAGTTAACTTAAACAGATGCGAAAATACATTATTTTTACACATTGCATTCGGTTTCAATATAAAAAAGGTTGCATATAATAGATTAGATTCATTATACACGCTCAGAAGAAAGTAAGTAAATTGCCTAAAAAGGTAAAAACTATTGCCTCTGTGTTGGTACATTATAGATAGGCTACATAAAATTACTGACTAGTAATACATAATACATGTTTACCTTTTTTACTTGCAAAAGGTATATACCCAAATAGAATGTTCTTTCAGGGTACATTTAGGAAATGTCCTTATAGATGAAAAATGTACATCCACTATACCTTTCTGAGATTGCACCTAGTTAAACAAACGTTAAAAGGCATTACTATCAGCATTTCTGTATATTGACTTTCATTTGTAATAAATGTTCTTAACAATATGCATCCACAGTATATTATCTTTGTTGTTTAGTGGGAAACTGGATGCAAACCGCGCAGCTCAGTGTGTTGACTGTCCCTCTAACATATTGCTATGTGGTTGGAATCATCGAATCTATCTGAAATCTCTGAAAATATACAATGCCATTCATTTTATAACCTTGAGTACACAATGGAGATATGGCAATTAATGCCGTTAAATAAACGCACAAGTAACCGAGTTGCTCGTGAAAATTGTATCTAAAAATTGTTTTTATATCTAAATAGTAAGAGTAGCTCATCTGTTTACAGACTGAGCGGAACATCAAGGGTCAAGTGAATTATCGCGCATTTCCTAATAGAGGTTAATACATTAATACTATTAACATACACTTAATATTAATTTACATGTTAGTCTGTTCCACTGTTATCCATTTTTGAACATAAATAAAAAGTAATTAAAAAAAACATTGATAATGCTGCACCCCCATCGACCCCTATCTTCCAATTCAATTAATTTTGAATCATATTATAATGAAAACGCACTCGAACTAAATCGTTAAAAATTAAACCTTCAGAAATATCTTGCACTTCAAATGATTTATTGTTAACTTCAATTGGTTTGAAACATATACAGCAGCCATCACTTGTTTATTTTTAACTTACAAAAGAAATAAAACAAAATATTTGCCTCAAAACAAGTATAATACAGGTAAACTCAGTCTGGTGTGTTAGCCAAATGTACATGTTCTACTTTCGCTTTAACTAAATGTCTAAATTATTTTACAATACGTAGCATAAAATATCAGGTAAACACTTGGATGGTGTGGTAGTTAATTCCCTTTTGAAAAGTTTATACCTGAAACCCCTTCTCCCGCCCTGGTCCCTCGCATTTCCAAGAGAAGCAGCATTCCTGTTCAAAAACATTTACTACATTAACAGAAGTCCCAAAATAAACAACACAAACAGTTTCACCGGCAACCGTTTAAGTGTTCAAAAAAGGAAGAAATAAGCTGCGCTTAAAAAATCTAATAATTGTGGTCCAACCAGGTGGAAGGCTTCATGGTGCAGTCCTTCAAGTCCATCGAAGGCTACAGTCTTCACAGTTGGATATATATCAACATGATACATTGTTTTGTCTGCTTTTTGGGCTTGCAACCTCTATCCATAGGGTAACGTAAAAGGAAAATTACCACAGGTCCTACCACGTTCTGCCATAAAGCAGGTTCGAACTGACCATATTGTTGGTGTAATCTACAGCAGAAGTGTCAATCTGTGCCAGGTTGCTGATCTGGCTGTGCAGAGACGGAGGGCTTGGTGACATTTCCTCCAGGTCTTGGGCCTGAACCAAAGGGTTCACCTGCTGGTTTTGGTGCTGATTGATGCTATTGCTGGAAGCGGGTATAACTCCCCCAGAGCCGTTCTGTTGCTGTTGGTGCTGCTGGACCTGTTGCTGATTTGGCGTCGGCGTGTTAGAGCCATTCTGACATGGTTTACCATCCTTAACGAGAACGGGAACGGCCACCCGCCTCGGAGACTGCTGCTGCGGGCACAGGTTGTTTTCCTGCTGCAGCTGCTGCGTGGCTTTGTCCTTGGCCTGCCGTTTCATCTTGTACCTGTGGTTCTGGAACCAGATCTTGACTTGAGTCGGCGTGAGGTGGATCATACTCGCCAGGTGTTCCCTCTCTGGTGCCGAGAGGTATTTCTGTTGCTTAAATCTCCTTTCCAGCTCGTACACCTGAGCCTGAGAGAAGAGAACTCTCCGTTTCCTCCTGGGCGCCGCATGCAAAGGTGGCATGGATTTGGTGGCGTCCGCCATTCCTGTCAACGTCCCCATTCCGGTCATATTCATACCTGTGGAAGGTCCCATGAATCTAGAAACTTAAAAATATATATACATATACATGCATTCAATTATCAGCAAGATAAGGATAAGGAATCGGTTAATGTCTCTAATGGGGCATCGGATTGTGTGTTTCCCGGATTTGTTTCCGAATTAATTTCTGTACTATAATTATAGATTAATTGTACGCGGACATTACTTTGAATCTTGGTCAAATAAAATAAAATGTGTTCCAAATTAACCAGACAATATACAAATAATTAAATGGCATGTTTAAATATCAAATAAACATATAATGATTGTGAAAACCTACTTCAGTTGGCTGTTCTGTGGGAACTCTTTGTTTTGGGTTTTGGTTAATCCGTTGAGGTCCTGTGACTTTTAACAATGACTGTGTACAAAAACATAATTCAATAAAAATAATTTCAAAAATCAAATGAAAAAAACGACTTACTTGTTGAATATCTTGGGTCGGGGTTTGCGCCGTACCACCCTGTTGCTGCTGCGCTATTTCTCATGGTTTCTTGGTACGAGGGAAGGTCTCCCATGTTGCTAATGCTTCCATTGCAGTACCCTCCCATGGCACTGTGCGAGAACTGAGAGACACTGTGTGGCATGTGGTAGGTGGTCGCGACGGTAGCGTTGTGGCCCATAGAATGCTGCTGCATGCCAGGCTGAGAAACCTGAGGTTGTCGGTAAGCTCCCAGTGGAGAGGTGAGGTTCCCGGTGCCGTCCATGCCACTAAACTTCTTGTAGGTCTCCTCGATAGGACTCAAAATATCTGTCACTGAGAAAGGCGTTGTGTGCTTTGGGCTCAACGACATGGTGCAGAAAGCAGGTAAATTTGTGGAGCAGATCAGCCGTGTTGTTGTATTAGCTCTCTCCTTGTGGATGTCTACGTAAGAGAGTGCTTGTGGTATGCCTGAGATCCGATTGATCGCCTTGGAGAAGGAGGCGAGCCCTAGGCACTCTTATCTCGGGTTTATTGTAGCCAGGCGCCAGGTTTACGACAAACATGGGGGGCGGAGCAACGTCCTAAACGAGCAAACAATAGTCATTGACATTTTACCAAGATAATTGAGTAAAATGCTGTTAGTTTCATATTAAGATAAGCATGATGCCAATAGACGCATTTCATTTAGCGATTTTCTCCACTCTCGCAGCTTTCAATAATATATATCATCAATGAAAAAGGTTTCGTGTGGAATATTTTTTTTTCGTGTGTAACCCGTGCTTTGAAACACTGAACCGTTGAAAATGGAATTTTGGGGGCAGTGGAAACATTGTCCTGCTTTCATAGGGAATTGCCATACTTTCTACAAACTTTGAGAGCACTTTGACGAGACATAAGCGCCACCGAGCATCGTCAAAGAGGTACAATGAAGGTTCTTCTCCATTGTATAACTACCTAATTTATGCGTCTTAAGCATCATTTTATTCCAACAGAGGGAGGCACTTTTTAAATTAGCTCAAGGTAACAAAGGCCCCGAGAGGATAAAAAATGAGGATAGGGATCCTATCTTGTGAGTATATTACTTTTTAGTAATTTTAGCCTACGAATTTGTAATAAAAAAACTAAAGAAAGGTTAAGCAGAGTACATTTATAATGAAATCTATTCGAAAAGTTACACAGTTCATTGAATTTCGTATAAATAATGTGTTTTCAGTTTTAGCGACAACACCAGCAATAATAATAATAATAATAATAATAATAATAATAATAATAATAATAATAATAATAATAATCACGATCATAATCATAATCATAATCATAATACACATTGAACTGGGAATCACATTCAATACCTGCAATATACCTTCCATATCTATATGCAATATAATTGACTATTTGGATGGTTGGCATTTGTTAGTACAGAAAAGTAGTTTCTTTTGATGATCAAGATCACATTCTTGAAGGGAGCACACTCACAAACACATATACACACATAGTTATTATATATATATATATATATATATATATATATATATATATATATATATATATATATATATATATATATATATGTGTGTGTGTGTGTGTGTGTGTGTGTGTGTGTGTCGCCTTTGAGTTTGTTATATATAGATTTGTGCATATAGTGAGTACACACATGCTGTATATAATAATAATAATAATAATAATAATAATAATAATAATAATAATAATAATAAAAATAATAATATAATTATTGTTGTTGTTGTTGTTGTTGTTGTTGTTGTTGTTAGCATATCAGTTTACTAAAAGAGAGATTGCATTTGTAAATGTAATTTAAAAATAATGTATATGTTTAAAATCATTCTACAGGATTTGGGGAAGTTATGCCGGTGTAATTACTGTCTCAAACATGTTTTTAAAGTTGTATTCATCGATTAAGTTGAAAACAAGGCAATGTGTATGCAATACAGAAGTCTTAGCTTGACATAGCTTGTTAGCTATAGTCTGACTTGAATTGCCTGGAAGTCAATTGAACAGTATGAAAGTAAATGACATGCTTCATTATGCACGCATCTGAAATTATTATGAAGTTATTGCAGTCAAGTTTGCGTTTCGTTCTAAGACACCATATTGTCGAGACGTGGAAGACAAAGTTTCCACTCATTACGATTTTACTTAACACGCAGGCATAGTGAAAGAAATGCTGAGACCTTAATACCGCTGTGATGACATTGCAGCTGAAGAACTACTCTATGGAAAATGTATATATATAAAATGTACACGCACCACGCACGCACGCACACACACACACACACACACACACACACACACACACACACACACACACACACATTTTTCATTCGCACAAGAGCCTAAACAGCAGCAACAGCAACAACAACAACAACAGCAACACTACTACTACTACTACTACTAGCTACTACTACTACTACTACTACTACTACTACTACTACTACTACTACTAATAATAATAATAATCATCATTATCATCATCACCATCATCATCATCAACGTCATCGTCATTATCATAGGCTAACATGGTAGCTGGCAATGTTTGTGTATTGGCAAAGACAAATCACTCTGTATATGTGTAATCAAACTATATGCCATGGACGTTTTGGTCAGTGTAAAGCCCCTGTTAAATAACTTGGCCAAGTAGGAATTTGCGTCAGGGATGTGTATCCCTACACTCAAGTCTTTTTTTGGATGAAGAGCTATATCATGGGGCAAAATGAGCATTTCTCATTAATATATATAACAGGTTCATGTGCCATCCATAAGTGACCGTGCCATCCATGGTAGCGGTTTTTCAACGTAATGAATGTAATAGTTATGGAATTAGTTTATGGAATGCCCAAGACACTGTGTTCAGGGTGTAACTACGTACTAAATTATTTTGAAGAACAACGCCTACATACAAAAACATAAGGAATAACCTGATTTCGTTATGCTAATAATGTACCCTATAATAAATGAATGTCCTCGTGAATTTTATTTCACTAAATATGGCGTACTTACTAGCATCATTCAATTAAACTGAAATGTGTCCTTTCATATCTAAAACACAGTGGTCATATGTTGTATTTCAACTTAAGCGTAATACATAGCCAAAGCAGTTAAGGCGTCAAAACTTTTCAAGGCTTCAATGATCTTGAATAAGAGAAATATGAGTTGTGGTCATACACGGCCGAAATTGTGCATCTAGATCTACAAAGCTCACACAATGTTGTAAGTACGATCAAAGTTTGCTTGACATCGTTCAAACCACGGTTTTAAAAGTTAGTAACTCCACGAGTGACCGCTCGTGAGTGTTTGAAACCGCTGTTCCTTGGTTTTCTCAGTTGGGTCGGCTGACAAAGTATACTACAGTCACAGGACCTCTAGCTTCATGCTAGTGGGTTTCAATATGTAAATGAAGCAGACCTCTCAACCTTGTCGAATATTAAGTCATAGACCATGACCAAGGGCCACGGAACACAGTCACTTGAAAGCCACAGCTGTCGAGCTGGTCGCACATGTACAATGAGCAGCGATAAATGTGAAATCAACGCCTAAATGAACTGCAACGCTATTTTGTTTTTGTTTTCTTAAATTAACGTCACAAATAAGCGTCAACTATATAGTTTGTCGCTAAATCGACAGTCGCTGAAGGCCTTTTCTTCAAACCCAACGTTGAGGATATTTCCGCGCAGTGGGATCTTGCATTAAGAATGGGACTAAAGGTTTGTCCAATGGCTATGCTTTTGTTTAGGTTCATTCGGTTTCATAATATCGTTTATTTTTCCTTTGTACTCTCAATTCACATGGTAAACATTAATCTAAACATCGTCTTGTCGTGCATTGATAGTGATTTGTAGCGAACACATGTTCCAACTGTAGCCTACACCCTTCGTTGACAGGCTACACTCAAGATTCGCAAACTAATTTAAGAATGGCATTATTTGGACGCCTAATTTGTTCTGTCTTCCGGATGTTATGAAACATAGGACTATTTTGGAAATACATCGCTTCTGTGCACAACATTATCATTTTCGGACTATTTTGTAAATGTAAAAGTCGGCACTTGCTTCCGGAACGTTACCTTTGCATGTTTGTTTATTCATTAAAAATCTTAATTGAATTTCGACATGATACGCATTTTCGGTGTGGACAATATTAAATGAACTCTCAACTGCGGGGCATTAATTACATGTGTAAAACACACGGGGGAAAATAGGAGCAAATGAAAGAAGAAAGAAGTAAGCGTTTCGCCGGTATAGATGCATGCACGGGGTAAGTATATAGATGCATATTTTAAAATTAGACTAACTGGATTAACCATTGATATTCTCTTTTCTTATTTAAGCCTTTCCATTAGTACTGTTTATCTCCGATGTCTCCGTGTTCCCTATAATAAAACAGTGCAGACAAATACGCCATACTTTCCGGGATATTTTACAAACAACGTTCATTGATATTGACTCAAATACCAATGACTGTGTGAATGTAAAGAGGGTATTGAGTGCCTAAGTTGCATTGACATGCGCTAGGTTAAATAGAAAAACATGTATGTCTGTAAGGTCTATATGAGCGAGACTAGAATAATAGTTCATGTTTTTATTAACATGCGCACAGGCGAATACATGGACATATATTCACAGCTATAGCCAAAGCCATGGTCATATGGCCAATTTTACGTTGCAGATTCGCCTTAGACTGTAATCAGGACAGCTGATGGAAAGAAAAAACATGAAAGATGAATTATCTGAGGTCATAAAACTAACAACATGCCGAATTTATGTCTCATCCCCAACATCTGAAACAATATAATAATGCAAATAACCTATGCTCCCTGCTCGATCTTTCATCGGATACGGTGCGTCTTACTGCAATAAAAGGTAATAAATTATTTAATAAATTAATAAAAATACATATAAAATCAGAGATTGCTTGCATTATTGTTTTGCTTGCATTATCCTGAAATCACTCACTTTTATCGAGCAGTGTGAACACCAAGATGAGAAACTGATTAATTAAATATCACTGAAATAGCTATCTAAAGAAAAAACAAAAAACTAGCAGTAACTCTAAAACACATATGCTGAGGCCTGTAAAGTCATATCAGCGTTGACATAAATGGCATGTTGGGAGACGTTACTTTACATGGCCAATCTTTAACCCCATAAACATCTGGGCGAAGGGACTGTCCAGTGCCACGGTAAAATATGCAATGGTGTTCCTTTTAAGAAATCACACTACTCACAAGCCTAATACCTATAATGGATGTTATAGTTCTGTGGTCATCTCGTCTCCAAATAGGTTACTTTGCGCGTGACCCCTCGCCGTAAATTGTTGCAGTCATTCTCAGTGGCAACTTTATAACTAATAACGTTCATTTATACAAAGTAGCTTTTGCATTTCCATTTTGACGTTTTAAGGATTGTTTGATCACGTTATGTTACCCATAGGTATGTGATGCGTTCATATTTCAAAACACATATCGATTGAACCCCCCCCCCCCCCCCCACCACCACCACCACCACTACCACCACCACCACCACAAAACCATCATCAATCTCCCTCTCCCCACCCATGATGCTGATAGCTTTACAGCAGACGGCCACCAATCTGTGGTCACCGAAGCACTTCACGTAGGCCGGTATGCTGGTTCAATAACCAGAAAGAGATTTGGAGAGGTCAGTGAAGGACCCGAGCGCTTGGAGTGAGAGCCGAGGTCCTGAACCAGCGCCTCAAACACACATCAGAGATGTAAGCGAAACGAATGAGCTCGTTTTTTCTCACCGAGGACCAGCTTTTCTAAACTAGCAACCAATTGCGACCATCAAGACATCTTGACCAAGATCAAAAACTTATCAATAAGCATTTAGAGAGTTGCAGCGTTTTTAAAAAATGACAAACACATCGTGTGCGTCGCCCCCTACCCCCAAACACATCTGTTCTTATTACGTTCTCCCTCCTAAACAAAGACACCTGCCTTACGCAGCTCACCCGATTTGAAAGCTTGTAATCATGCAAAGGAAGCTCCTAAACTTAATCCAGATCTTAATGCATCACATTGTTCCTCGTTTTCAAAGGTGTGCGATTAATGTCGGGCAAGTCTCCAGAATGAAGACTCGGGGTTACACGGGCAGAGCCCGCTCCCCTTTGTTTAGTCAATGCCTGTAACAAAAAAAAAAATCTGCTTAAATAAAGAGCGGAATATGAAATGCAATGCCAACGATTGCGAGAAAACCACAGGCAGCCGAAAGGTCTCACGGGGACTGAAGTTGTCAGCCTGCCCCATAATATCCCCCCTTATTAAATGTTTTAATGTATCTAAATAGATAAGCGCTGCCTCTAGAACAGAAGTAGACGACTTTATTGACTAAAATGTCTCAGAAGAGTTAAGGTGTCTGAACTGCGAGTTGCATTGAAGGCCCAATGCAAGAAGCAGGCGCTTATCACCTATAGATCAATATGTGATCCGCTTCTTGAGTCGTTCATTCGTGTCTTCTTTATTATCCGAACAATGCTTAATGTATCAATCATAAGAATGTACAGTACTTCTGACAGCATTTAGATACAAGTTTATACCGCCTTGTAAAATATGATACACCATATCTACCCAATAAAATCAAGGCAACAGATTACAAGTCGTATTACTGCATAAATATAACATAATATTATTGATTAGACTGCGAGAACACTTCATATTATTTATTAATCTTAATTAAAAGTAAATGGGGGTGTAATTTTTACGGTGCGCGCAACGCTACTTCGGATAATTATTTAAACGGTCACCCAACCGTAAAGTAAAATACATCATAGGTTATATGCCTTTTGTATGGGTTTGTTTTGCGTTTTAGTTGTCATTTCCATTTATGTCAACTGTACGAAAAGTTTATGTTTCATTTCTTTGGAAGTCAGTTGATAGTACAGCACGTTGCCTTTTTGCACCTAGTTATTATCCTTTACAGGCTATTTTATTGCGCAATCCCTACTTTTGTGTAACTATTAAAAACTGTTAAATTATCTTGCCATTGCCATTTGTAGCGAAAAACTGTTCCAGGCTAACCAATACTAATAGCATGAGCCTCTCCACAGGATGTGCGAATAGTGGTAGATAATATTGTTCTATTTAACATTCTTGGCAAACTTGCATTTGTTGTTTGTACATGCAATTTACAGGCAAATGCCTCGTCTCACATAGTCATTATTGTTTTCTGGAATATACCTCCTTGTTTCGTGACTAATATAGCCGTATAGCCCTTGGCTCGTGTTTGCTCCAAATGGTAAATTCACTAATTTAACAAAACATGGTTTGAGGAGGGGTGGTGGGGGCCAAATATTCAAGCCAAACAGGCATTCAGAAAACAACTGAAAACTTAATTATGTAAGTCTCTTGATAAAGCCACTATTGGTGCTTCGGTTTCTCGAGACTGGGTAAATCTCTAAAGCCTTTTTAATTTATTTAAGCACTTAGCAACTGCTCGGTAGACGTGGATAAATGGCGAAATTCCAGCACCTGTATCATGTCTTTTCCTTTACAAAAAGCTTGGAGTTGCATGGAATTATGAAAATATGACCATATGACTATTGAATGTGCATCATGCACAGCAATTGTTCACATAATTCTATTTCCATTAGACTAATAGCCAGTGTTAGTATACTTGAATAGGTGAACAAAATTAATACATTTCGGGAGGGGAATGTAGATGTTGAAGATTACTTTAAACATTTGGTTAATGTATAAGTATTATTATTTCATGTTAGGACCAATTAAAACCAATTGTAGTTCTTGATAATGCCTTAAAAAATCTAAAATCTCAGACTAATATTTAATGATAATGTTTTGAATAATGCTTTCCGCGACCAATTCATTTATTACGCACATATTACGCAAACGATTTCATTTTCACAAAAGAGTTATTCGCTCTAACTTTAGCTTACTTTACATGATGTAAAGTCATAAACAATATGTTATGAAAAATCATTTTAGATTTCCCGAGAAATACCACCGCTCATACGCGCAGAAACAATTAGGTTAATAACTATATGATGTCGAATTACAGTTTAAGAGAAGGCCTATATCAATGTTTGCATTACCACAATAGTAATGTTTCATAGTGTATTAGACCTAATAAGATAGGGGAAAACTAATGTATAATTACTGTAAAAGGTTTTTTGTGATAGCTGTAGAAAACATTAACGGTTAGTACTACTTTATCTATAGTTTCCTCAAATTTAACGCATGTTATACATAATAATAATAATAATAATAATAATAATAATAATATGCCTAGTTTTCGTTATGCTACATATATTTAGATATGAGTGGAAACTACTTAGGATCTGTTCAACATATTTCAACTTTTCAGGATAAGAATGAATCAATACAAAGATACTCACAAAGTAATGATTAATAATTTTTCAAGTATTTTTGATTTTCAAAAAGTAATATTTTAGTATATTACTAAACTAGTATTTAGTATTTTTCTATACTTTATAAAGATCAAGTAGCTTAGTTAATTGATGCTACATTTGGCGTCCACTGTTTTCTAAGGTTTTTTTTATTCGTATTATTTTATTGTCAACCAGTTGCAGCATAAAACGGGCCAGGTGCATTTCTCTCCAGTAGCACTACTTGAAACGGTGCGTACCTTCCGCCGAGGAGGTTAAAGGTCCGTCCAAGTGCACCAAGTATGTGATAGGCCTCTTGAAGACCTTTTTCTTCCACACAAGTTTTCATTCACACGCAATTAATGTAGCTTAATGGACGAAATGATGCTAATAGGTTGCAAAAAACACCAGAGATGGCAGAACAGGAGCAGAGATTGGGTCGTCTCAATCATCCGGGAGTTCGTAGAACGCAAGGTGGTTTACGAAAAACTTCCAAAATTACTCCACAATTCTTTTTATTATTTTTTTTACTGCGACAGACTTGTTATTGACCTTGGCTTGGTAGCAATAACTTGTTTAAAAAGTAGCCCACTAGTAGAAGCTTCAAAAAGAGGGAAATTATCCGATAGTGTGGGTTTTGGACGTGCCTACATTCCAGTAAGTACTTGGATTCATTATACATTAGTTCTATGTGTTTGTTAAATGTATATGTGAAATGCTTACATATTGACTTTTTGGGAAAATATGTAAGAATTCTGCAAAGTAAGTGTACGCCGGCAAATAGATTAAAATGGTCTTCCTGGCCGTAGGCCTACATGACAAATAAGCTAACGTAGAGAAAATGTGTCTATGTTATGTGTAAGCTATGTTTATCTTTGTGACTTAATGAGCGAAGGGTAGTATGTCTGTGACATACATCTTATTGATGTGATGAGAGACCTTGCAAGTAGCCTACTTCTTACTGAACAATTAGTAAACTATGGCTAGCTTCAAAGGTATACCCAACCATCCGCTATACTGAAAATGCCATTAACTGTAAAAATAATACCAAAATAAAATAATTTGCCCAAAACACCATTGTTTATAGCCGATAAGATCTAAAGATCTAATCCAAGAACAGATTCCAGTTAATTACGAAAATGAAGTAGGTCAGACTTATTATACTGAGCGGTTGTTCTATATTCAAGTGAATCCTGTCATTAAAAAAGTAGCATACATGTTTGTGTGTGAGGCAAATAGGCCTAGCCTATTAATTATATATTGAATTGATAACTGACAGTTTAATTATTAACCTCAGGAAATCCAACTTATATGAAGCACGAGTGGTAGACTGGGGTGAGAGAACAGGAACGATTGACTGTTCTTCCCTTAACCCCTAAGAAACAGGTGCCTTTGTGCATCAGGTCATATTTTAAATTTGGGCAAACCTATGGAAACATATGATAAAAAAAAAAACTTCTGATAATCATTCGACGTAGGAAAAAGAACAGTTGTTTTGTTTTGAGGTCACATCCGCGTTGTCCCATTCTTATAACTTTTATAAAATATTTTTATGTGACATGAAGCTTTATTCTCAGAAGCAGCAGTTGCATTTTTTCCACATGCGGTAAGCCTACATATCACAGATATATGGTCATTTTCTGGGGTGAAGAGCAGACATTGGTATCTGGTACTTTAACTGCTCTATTATTCTTGACCATGGAAATTCGGTGTGACAACAACGACTACAACAATTCTTTTTACGGAAAATGCGATACATTTCCCCGGCTAGAAGTGTGGTTTCGCAGTTTACGTGTTATCGGGTATGATTAAACGTTTCTACAGGAAGGGCGCGCAAATAAAGCTGCGACGAGACTGCCTTCATGCCCCCCCCCCCCCCCCCCGGCCCCAGTCCCTCCGCTCCGATGGCAAAATGTTCGTGCTAATCTCAATTCGTCTAATTGCCTTGAGGGTAATTGTCTTCTGCAGATGAATTTAACACACACACACACACACACACACACAAACACATCATCATCATCATCATCATCATCATCATCATCATAGATCATCGCGTATGTGCTCATAAATGGCAATTTCTCTCAGGGAAAACAAGAGAGTCCCAAGTGCGTGGTACGTACTACTTCTCTATAAATCAATTTCTCAGGTTACTCGGCATTTCCTTTCTAATCTTGAACAACTAATCTAATGTTAAAAAAACGTTAATCTGATGTGAATCTAATCTAATGTTAAACAACATATAAAGTTGAAAAACATGACAAAAGCAGTTCCCTGTAACACTTCCATAATGAATGAAAAACTGTGCAGCCCCCAACGATCTAAAAATTTATGGAGTCTTTAAAAATGCCCTCAATTATTCAAAATTAGGATTAACAGTGCAGTTTACAACATGTAACCAGTGAGAATTTGCAGCAAATTTGATCTTCGTGACATTACTTCATTTGTAAACATAATTTAATTTTATTGGGCCTAGAACAAGTCATGGACAGAAGTTCTACTGAACTTTCAGGCCTGGATTCAAGTATTTCCCCTCAATTTACACTTTATTTTTCTTTGCAGGGTAATGTTGGCCAACACTGAACTCACCAAAACTGTGTTTCTGAAGAAAAATCATGAGTCAAAGTTAACTCCACAGTGAACAGGTTTTTGTAGTGAGAGATCAGCCAAATATCTATGTTAGGAAATATGTAAACTTTGCCCAACATAGAAAAAAAGCAAGTATAGTTTTATAAGCCTCACCTGGTTTTCTTCTAAATGTTTATAAAAAAGGATCACTCATCTTGAATCTTTTATATTGGATTATTGCTAACAATGGATTATTATTTAATTAATCTAAAATCTTAATTTCACTTTATTTAAATGACATTGGCCACAGGACAGCTGGAGGAAGAGATGATTGTATTGTCTGCAGGCACTTTGCTGATGGCTTGTTCAGAGATGGATTTTGGGGTCCTGGATGTACAGAATGAAGGAAAAGCTCTTGTTCATCTTGAGTATTCATTATTTTATAATAGTAAGTTTTATAATAAGAACATTATTAGATGCATTCCTTTAAAGAAAATGATTTCTGGCTACAGTGCATAAAAATTGAACATATGTTATATTCTGTTATTTGCAGTTCCCGTTCTAGACAGTCTGTCACACCAGGCACTATCAATGTTTAATTTCCAGACGGCTCTCACAATGACATGAAAAACTTAATTGAGTATGGATTCACGACTGGAATGTTGGCAAATAGTAGATGCTATCTAGAACAAGTGTTTCCTGATGTGCAGGTAACATTCACGCAATGCCAGGAACTCAATTTTGCATGTTTTCACACACCAGGCAAGAGACACAGTTGCCTAATCGAGAGTTTCAAAGTGCTTTCAACACCCGGCTCGCACATTATGTTGAGATGAAGAAAACTTTTAAATGGACCCAGTGCAACACAATAAAGGTGAACAAACCTTGAATTTAAATGAGATGTTTTTACCTGTATGTTATTTGTTCTGGGTTCAGCTCCCATGTAGCTTTTATCAGATCAGATAAACTACATATTGTGGCTGTATTTCAAGGAATCAAAGGTTAGGCAATATAATTACACAACACTACAAAAAGAGAAGCTCAACGTTTTAACCTCTATTAATCTGATGGTGCAGTCACCAACATGCATTATCATATTTGTTGATTAAACAATGATGAAAATACATTTAGAAAAAAAAGAAGTTTTCAGCAGATATTTTGGTGTTTGGTCGGCAAATTATTTTTTATTTTATCATGATGAATACACTTTTCAGATGGAATATAATATGATTTTCTGCTGCAATTATGGTGGCATATTCAGCCTACCTGCTATAGAGCTGTGGGCTTCATGTTGAGGAATGACTTCTACTACCTTTTTATAAATTTTTTTTATTTCTTATTATTTTGACTGCCATTTTTGTAATGATATGTAAAAGAAGTGTATCAGGTACCGGGACCGAAGATCCAGTTGCAACCCAGGTAGGCAGAATAAGTGTCTTTATTAAGCTACCGGCAACTCAGACAACAGTGGTCAAATGCAGGCAGACGGGAATGACAAAGGTAATCAAGTTTGTAGTAGTGGTCAGTGGCAGAAGATCAAACACGGGGCAAACAGGTGTAGCAAAGCTAATCCAATACATAGCTGAGGTCCCAAGCAATGGTCCAAAACTATCCAAAAAGGCAGCCCACACAGGCTACTGTACAGTCGGTACACTACATAGAGTTTGATGGGTAGGTGGGAGAATAAGCCGGACGGCGGAGGGGCTGATGACTCTGGTGATGGAGTATGGATCGATGAACTGTGGCACAAGCTTCCAGTAGATAGTGTGGAGAGAAATGTCTCATGAAGATAGCCAGACCTTCTGTCCCATGGTGTCCCGGGAGCGGGCCGTCAACAGTGATCAGCAAACCACTTCATCTCCGTTACGTGATACACGAGTGAGGCGCAAGCTCTCTTCTATGCTTGGTGCGTGCGACAGACCAAGAGTTCAACCTCGGGAAGCGAGTTGACCCAGGATGTAGGAGACTTGTCCAACAGGCAATGCAGGGTCTTCTCCAGTGCCTGGTTCAGTTTGGCCTTTGGCCTTGGGGTGAAAGCTGGAGGACAATTGAGCCCTCTGTCATACGGCACCTCCAATGGCAGAAAGAGGTTTAGGAAGAGTTTGGTAGTCTCTTTGGATGAAAGCAGCTTGGATAGTGCCACGGGGGAACTTAGAGAACCAGTCCACAATAATGAGAATAACTTTCATCCCTTTAGAGCCAAGTGACAATAGGCAATATGATAGGCAATGAGGAATGGACAGGCGCTGAAGCAGGCCTTGTGGACGCTGTTCATTGGATTTTCCTTGGGCACACTCAGGGAAGGTGGCAACAGACTCTGTGGCATCTTGCTACATAGTATGCCACCAGAAAAACTGGGACAGGAGAGCCAGCATACACATAACCTCTGGATGGCAGGCAAGGGTAGAAGCGTACGCCACATGTGAGCACCTGGGTCGGAACAGGGTCAGGAACAAAAATGCGATTAGGAGGAACGTCATTGGGGGCAGGATTACTTTTAAATCCCTCTTCGACAGTGCTGATGATCTCCAGCTTGGTGGTAGTGACCCAAGAGAGTCCCAGGAGGCAGGATGGAGACCGGACCGCCATGGGCAGGTGAGTGTAGCCGAGAGGTGAGTGTATCCGAGAGAATGCGTGAGAGTGCCTGGGATCCGGGATGGTAAGTGAGCATAAAATTAAAGCGG
Organism: Conger conger; assembly: GCF_963514075.1. Classification (NCBI taxonomy): domain Eukaryota; kingdom Metazoa; phylum Chordata; class Actinopteri; order Anguilliformes; family Congridae; genus Conger; species Conger conger. Next base: position 28,277,940 of record NC_083760.1, read on the forward strand.
TTAAAAAAAAACAGACCAGCGGTCTTGACGGGGGTTGAGTTTTTAAGTATTCCAGATTGCGGTGATCTATCCCGATGGGAGTGAGGCGGCAGGAAAATAATGGGTGTGTCTTGTTTTTGGAGGCTCTTTGGGAGAGTACCACTCCAACTCCAGTGTCGGAGGCATCCACTTCTAGGGTGAACTGTCTTTCATGGTCTGACATGCTGAGAACAGGGGCAGAGGTCCTGAAAAGCCCGTTAGGCTTCTTGAGTCCAGAGAAAAGTGACTTTACTTGAGGTGAGGGCAGTGAGAGGGGTGGTGACAGAGCTATAGCTGCAAATAAATTGCCTGTAGAAATTCACAAAGCCCAGGAATCATTGCAGTTCCTTGCGGTTGACAGGCGGAGGCCAGTCCACAACTGTGCGGAGCTCCTCAGGGTCCATTTTCAATTGGCCCCGAGTGACCACGAATCCCAGAAACCGTAGACTTGAAATTTGCAGTTCCCAGCTTCAATGAAGAGTTGGAAGGTGTTGGATGTGTTCTTCAAGGGTGAAGAGAACATCAGGATATCACTGAGATAAACGAAGACGAACCTTGAGATCATGTCCCGCAAGATGTTGTTAACCATCGCCTGGAAAACTGGCATGTTGGTGAATCTGAACAGCATCACCAGGTACTCGTAATGCCTGCTAGGGGTGGTGAATGCTGTCTTCCACTCATCCCTGTCTGATGTAAACCAGGTGCTAGGCATTGCGTAAGTCGAGTTTGGTGAATAACTCACTGCCTTGTAGATAGGTGAACGCCAAGGAGATAAGTAGAATCGGATAGTGGTTAACTGTGATGTCATTAAGGCCTCGTAGTCGATACAGGACTGCAGGGACTTCTTTTCAATGAAAAAGAACCCAACTCCGGTGGGGGAAGATGCTGGAATGAGGCTGGAAGCCAGGGACTCATTAATGTATTTCTCCATAGCCTCTGTTCCAGGTGCAGACAGGGAAAAGAGTCAACCTCTGGGGGGCGTGGTGCCTGGGAACAGGTCGATGACACTATCGTAGGAGCAATGACGGGGGAAGGGAGCTAGCTTGGGACACTTGGTGGAGGTCTTGATACAGGGATGGCAGCCGGCGATAATTCCTTGAACCCAGACAATCTTGTGTTGCGAGAGCCAGGGTCTGCCCAACACCACGGGAACCTGAGGCGACTTCATAAGATCAAATATCTTCCTGATGATTCCCAGAGACCAGAACCTCCACGGGGCTGGTGATGCTTGCGACTTCGGCCAGTGTGTGTACGAAGAGCCGTTAAATGGGATGTGGGAAATGGCTGACCAAGGTAGGGCACATGAAGTTGGCATTGGCTCCCGAGTCGAACAGAACCCGGACTTGTTGGCTTCCCTTCCAGGAAACCATGGCATGCAGGATGGAACATGATGTAGAGGAGGTAAGATCCAAGCTCTTGGCCCCTTCTCTCCTGGAGTCGAGAATCCACGGATGGCTTGGTCGATTAAACTGTCCAGAGTATAGGGCAGTTTGTAGGTGGGGAGTTCATCCTTTATCTGTTCTGAAAGTCCATTCAGAAAATTGCCATAGGGGGCTTCATTATTCCAGCCAGCAGAGGCTGCAAGAGCACAAAATTCAATAGAAACCCTGGAATTGGAGGGCTTCTTCTGTCACCAGCAGGGTTGCTGTTTCCATTTCTGGCCAGATTGTTCAATCAGGTTCCAGGACCGAAGAACCAGTTGTAGGCAGAATAAGTGTCTTTATTACACAACATGAAAATCAGGCAGACAGTGGTCAAATGGTTATGGTTGTAGTTGAGGTCATGAGCAATTGTCCAAAACCAACAAGGCACTCCACACAGGCTAAGGTAAAGAATGTGTTCCAAAAGTCGAAAACCAAAAGTCCAATCAAAGTCTGGTAACAGGTAATGAAATATACAACAGAAGGATAATCCAAGGAACAGAAGTCGGGATACACAAAGGATGTCAAAACACAAAACAGGCCAGCAGAGAAACGCTGGAAAGAATGGACAGAATACATTACAATCTGGGAAACAGAAGGGTATGCATACACAGACCAATTAACTGAAATCACTAATAAGTGGAGGTGTAGGAAAACAGGTAACGAGGAACAGGTACATGGCAGAACTGTGGTGAGGAAATTAGAACAAGAGACATGAAACAGCAGGTAAAAAACAGTATAAGTGTAATCCATGTTTAGAAATGAATATTGAAATACTAAATGAAAATGAATACTAAAGAAATGTAAAGAAAAGTATGTCCTTAACTTCATAGGATTTTAAACATTCAAGCTTTTCAGTGCTTATATACAGCTGGCTCCAGAATTTTGCGCAAATAATGTATTGACGTTACTTTATTTTCTAACGTGTAAAGTAGTGTGCATTATTAATGATTTAATGAAATCAACCAAAAAAAAAAAGATTTCCCTCAGGTTTCACAATTATTGGTACATTTGGATTAATACTTTGTGCAAACACCCCTGGCAAAAATTACAGCCATGTCTTTTCCTATAATTTATGATAAGGTTAGAGAACCCATTTGGAGTGATTTTTGACCATTTCTTCATGCAGAACAGGAACATCTTGGTGTATCTTTGAAGTCATCGTCCTGCTGGACAATCTACCTATGACCAAGTCTCAGAGACAACCAGATGGATTATTGTGCTCAGTTAGGGCTGTCTTTGTGCCACCCTTCCAAAAGACATGGAAGTGCCATTTTATGGTTCTTTTTGAGACTTGGTAACCCCAAGATGCAACCAATCTTTGGAAATCTGGCCATCTTGTTTTTTCAGTGTTTTTCTCATGGTTTGCATCTTGCAGTGTTGCCCTCTGTTTGTAAAGTCTACTGCCGACAGTTGTTATTGACACATCCATCCCTGCTTCCTGAAAAGTTTTCTTGATCCGACGGACAGGTTTTTTGGGTTTTCACACATGTGAAGTAATTTGTCCCGTACATTATGGTGCCTTGAAATCTGCGGACTATGTATAAAAATCGCTGTAATTTCTACATGGTGAAATTAAATTATATAAAAAAATGTATTAATAAAAGTTTAAAATCTTTAACCACATGTGAATTGTTTGAATACAAATCTAAAATGATGAAGTGCACAGCCAAATAAAGAAATGTATATCTTTGTCCAGAGACTTATGGAGGTCACTGTATATAAATGACATAATGGCAGTTTCCAGATTTAAGATATTGATATTTGACATTTACTATATCCAAGTGCAAGTACTTCGCACAGATCCACCTAGACCCTCAGGAAGAGTGGAAAGAGGGAGATGTAAGCTGAATCCAAATGTTTGATGTTCCTGTGAAGTTCCTGAAGAGGATAGGGCTGCCCAAATGTACAAATAATCCAGTCCACAAGGGGGCTAATGCAGACTGGTCTGGTTGGGTGCAGACTTCATTAGACTACACTGTTGGAATTACCCAATATTCATATCAGTGAGGATGTGAGGATATAAAGACCGTCAAGGAACCAATGCCAAAAGAGCGAACATAATTGAAGCATGTAAAGAAGGTATCCAGGTGTATGTAATAAATAATTAATATAGCCTAAATGTATACTTTATTTTGTTTTTCTTTCAAATTTGCAATGACTGAGGTCTGACATCCAGTCTCATTAGCATATTTACTCACGCAAGTATGGAATTTGGAAATTTGTATTTAGTCAATGTAAAACCCAATATGGGCAGAGCTGCAATGAACTAATCACAAGATTTTACCCACTGTAGCAAAGCACAATAATTGTTTGAATCAGAGAGTTTGTTGATTGAAGCACCATTCTCCCATCACTAGGTAGAACCACCTACTCTAATACAAGCGGCACACCATCCCCATTCATGGCATAGAGACCCTCTGGTAAATTGTCCCCTAAGCCGAAGATGGTGGACCAGTGTACTTGTCTCAGTCCAGACATAATGCCATCAGCTTGGGACAAATTAAATACCCAATTTTAAAATTGTCTTTACATATTAGGGCACACCACTTGTTTATATACTGGGTGAAAATGTGTTTTCCTGTATATAGGTTACAAAAAAGTGTAGGTGTTGGAGGTGGCTTCCTTTCACAATTTTTCATGTTGAGTTTTTTCATATTGATAGCTTGGAGTGCTGTTCATTATCAGGTGTACAAATATGAGTGCGTTGACGCAACGCTTGACTGCTTTGGCTTTTTAATCTGTGATGCAGTTGGCTTCCTCTGAAAAAAAAGTATCTAAGTGTCCAAGCATCTGCCCCAGAGGCTAACATTCTGATAAAAAAAAGAACGGAATAGACAAAAGCAGCTTCAGAGAGCTTATCATTTATCACAGTCATTCAGTGAGTAAGTAAATGAGGGACAGTACCATTTCTAGATCTGCTACTGGAGGTTTCGGGCAAATGACTACTGACAGTGGCCTTCTTTCAAAACAAAGGGTAGATGGAGGGAAATATATCTACACACAAACACACACACACACACACACACACACACACACACACACACACACACGTGTGCTCATCCGTGCACGCACACACTTCGAATATACAGTATTCTGTATATTCTATTTGCAGATACCTTTTTGGATACCAACAAAAATTATGTTAAGGACACTGAATGAGCTGTCCAAAAGTGCATGCAGCCACAGGACAAACACAGTAGCAGCCCTCTCAGTCTCAAGAGTCCCAACAAATTATAATGGTAAACAATGTCTGCTGAGTGCACAGAGCCAGTTTGCTCATTTTGGCACATTTATAACCATTATGTATGCTCGTCTCAGGTACTAAGCAAGCATGCCACAGCTCTCCAAATGCCACCTGAAAAAGGAATAACATTTACCATAACATTACTGGGTAAGCGAACCATTGCCGTATGTGGGAAAATCATTAAGATCTGCAGTTAATCACTCAACACTGCATACCACTACCATATTTCTCTAATGAGCCTGTACAATGCTTTTTATGCAACTGGGGAAATTCAACTGTTGAGCCATTCAGCACATTTATTAGGTAAAACCTTTACACCAGCATGTTACTGCAAATATCTAATCAGCCATTCACACAGCTGCAACACAATGCATAAAAGCATGCAGGTATGGTCAAGAGGTTCAGTTGTTGTTCAGACTAAACCTCATAATGGGGAAGAAATCTGATCTGAGTGACTTTGACTGTGAGTTATTGTTGGTGCCAGATGGGGTGATTTTATCTCAAAAACTGTTAATCTCCTGATATTTTCATGCACAACAGACTCTAGGACAGGAAGGTGACAGTAACTTTACCATGCATTACAACAGTGGTATGCAGGAGAGCATCTCTGAACACACAGCATGTTGAACCTTGAAGTGGATGAGCTACAGCAGAAGACCAATAAAAAATATGTATAATAAATACATAATAAAGTGCCCCCTGAGTGTATTTCATCAAGGTAGAAAATTGCTGGCTTAATACCAGACAACCTGAAAATCAGATCAACTAAGCCCAGTAATATATCTATACTTAACTGTGACCAAGTCCATGCCCTGATTGTCTTATATATGGTGCTTTGGTGGTTTGTTAGCTTTTAAAGGTACATTGACACAAATTAATTTTTAAGTAGCATGTAGGTGGATGGGACCGAGGCACAGGCTGGAACCAACACCAAATTGCTGAGTTAATGGGAAGACCTCATTATCATTACAGCAACAATGAGAGTAGAAAGGGAAGGACCAGGTGTCCTCACAGTCTCATGAAGCCCATGTTTGAGGCCAGCTGTCCATAAGGATGGGTGGGTAAGGTCCTTATGATCCTTGTGAGTTGGAGAAAATGCAAGCATTTTCTAATATATTTGCAATCAAGGTGTTTACTTATCTACCAATTCGGTCTGTCTGATTATATTGGTAACAGACCTGGCCTGGGAGAAAGGTCATTAAAGCAAAGAACAGTATTTGAATCTGAAACAAAATTTGAACTGGGTCCGATTGCTAAGGCACTGAAAATGCTTGCATGCCTGCATGCCAATTATTTTTGTTCCATACACCAACAAGTTGAGCTGCGCAATCACTGCACAGGAAGAGTATGTTTAGCTCACGGCCAGCAAGGAGGGGTCTGAGCCAGGCCGACTGAAAGCTTCCCTCCAGAGCAGTTCTGCAGCAAACTACAAGATTCCCCATGGGGCGTCCAGCAAGAGCCAGAGTGTTGATCCAATACCAGACTGCAGGCTGCATCCACACACCGGAACCCATAGCTGGTCACTCTGTAGGCTGCGATTCCCACTATTGTTGACAAACCCTCAATGGCTCCATCTTGGCTGCAGCCCCTGTCTTTGTCCTCCTGATAATCCCCCCCTCCCCCCCACCGCCAGACACACACACTCTCTACCCACCCAACTCAACCTGAACAGGGCCTCATCAAAAGCATTTGAGAGTGCCATGGTGGACAAAGCAACAAAGGCATGTGGATGATTGACCACAGTGGTGAACTGAACGGACCTCAAGTCACACGAGATGCATTTTAAAAAGTATAAAAATATGGGACAGCCTCCCTCTTTCTGCTACATCATGTCATGAGCAGTGCAGGCAGAATGTAATTATTGGTGAATGAGTCCCTGGGAAACACTGTTCACAAGAAGTTTACACCTGGTAGCGACAACAGGCTATGCATGTCAGCCGGCTTCATCACTATGTCTTTTGTCATCCTTTGCCAAATCTCCAGTTCTCTCTTAAAAATGGGGAATTTCCAAAAATACATTACAGTTTTTTACAATCGTTTTCACACTTGTCTCAATACCATGTCCACTTTTTCAAAACACTTAACACATTCACCATATCATTAGACTATGTGAACTAAACTGTGGATATTTTTGCATTGCTTTCATACTAAAGGCATTCAATCCCCCTTCTTCCAAAATTCATGAATACCTCTGTCAGTCAGTGTTCACTACCAGCAAATGTTTGTACAAATACAGCAAATTTTGCAGACATTTAGATACTCTGTTCAAAACAGTTAACTTTCAGTTCAAAACCCAATAAAATTCTGATCATTGTGGATGGAAATATGCTGCATTTTGGCAGAAAAATGAAACTATATGCTTGAAATACGTAAGACAGATCATTCTGATTTGAGCAGAAAGTTTATTCAGTTTATTCATTTTTTTTTGTTTGCAGCCTTGTTACCATCTATACAAAAGTGATCATACTTGCATTGCAATGTGCATGTATATAGGGTAAATATAGATGTAGTTGTCACTGAAGAGATTTTTCCACTATTACTGCTGTATATGTACTGTTGAAACACCTGGCTGTCATTTCAGTGAACAACCTACCCAGGTGTTTGTTGTTTGTGCCCCGTTACCACATATACAAAAGGGGCCACCTTTGGATTGGCATTTGCATTCTTTAGCCTTGGTGGGGAAAATGGATGCAGCCAGAGGTAGAGGAAGAAGACATCGTGGAAGAGCAAGAACAGTTGTGTCTGATGAAATCAGAGCCACGGTCATTGATCATGTGGTAAATCATGGTCTGTCCTTGAGGGAATCAGGTTGAGGGTTCAACCAAACTTGCCTAGATCCACAGTCGCTTCAATAGTGAGGATTTTCAGGCAAACCAACAGGTACTATACAGTATTTACAGCATTCTGACTGAAGGAGTTCAATTGATGTGTATATTACAGCAGTACTGTGATTTGAGAAGTCTCCAGAAAAAGCAGATGTATCAGTGCACATTTGTCTTTGACTCACTATAGGACCCAGCGGTTACCTCACACAGTCACACGGGGGGAAGGGGAAGAATGTTTACGCCTCAACAGGAGGACCCGCTTGCGGTGGGGCTGTGCTTGTCGGGTCCGGCCTCTGGGCAGGGCGGGGCGGTGCTCGCTGCGGTGCCTGGGGGGGGGGGGGCGCCCTGGGTCCTGCGGTGGTGGGGGTGCGGGGGGTGGTGAGGGGCGTGTGGGGGGGCGGATGGGTGGGGGGCTGCGCATGGCTGGTGTCCTCCTCCCACCCCAGGCCGCCCTGGCCGCTCCTCCCTTCCCGTTCACATGTAACTAGGGTTTTGGCGGGACGGTGAGGAGGGGGCAGCTTCGTCCTGTTTGCCGGACCCTGCCTTGTTGCGCCACCCCCCCCCCCCAAAAAAAAAATTTAAAAAAAAATTAAAAAAAATGTAACAACACACACTAGTCACCATATGTCACTAGGGCTCCGGGGGGAGGGATGGGGCAGACTAGCTTTCTGTCGCCCAACCACGGTGGGAGCCCCCTGCCCTGGTCACTCCCCCCAATTTGAATTGCACGTCAGTCAGAGACACACTCCACCCACACCATATATCACACTAGGGCCTTGGGAGGCGGACAGGGATAGTTGGCCAGCTGTTAGGCCCCTGCACCATGACTGTCCTCCCAATTTGTTGGGACCCGGCCGGAGTGTGCGCGGGGGGCCCGATGCTTGGGGGCCACTGGTTGGCAGGGCCAGCCGCGCCCTGTCGCGCCCCTCACATCCACCAACGTTCCACAGGAAGTGACAAACCTGCTCACGCCCACTTACATGCGCGTATACACACATAGCACTTTAATGAATATTTGGTTCATCTTGATGCTAACCTCACCTCTTGTTACAGCCAAGTCTTTAGTGTTGTAGTTGTCTTTGTACTGTCCTGAACGTATGTCTTGTTATGTTTTGTGTCTCTCCCCATCGCTTGTGTCCCCCTCCCTTCCCCTCCCCTATGTCACTCCACCCCCCCCCCCCCCTCCGGCCCCCCTCAATATGTGGCGTGGGGGAGGAGAGCAGTAACAGCCTACTCATGGAAGAAGACGAAGACGAAGACTCGCTACTCCACCCCCCCCCATCTCATATCCCATCCCCATATGCCTAAATAAAGTATGAAATAAGCAACAGGGGGAACATCTGACACCTCTGGAAGAATACAAGGGTACCAATACTCCCCTGTTATAGATCAAACTGGCCCCAAAACACACAGCACCCAGATCAATCATACTGCTTGCCCAAGATACCGGGGACACAAAACAAAACAAAAAAAAACAAAAAAAAAAACAGGAGGACTCAATAGTTGGGATGGTCATTGTCAACAACAGCATCAGGCTGCAGTGCTACAGAAACATCAGATCAGGATGAAACAGTTGTACTCTGTCCCCTTTGACAGGAACTCTGAGGATGTAAAGGAACTCAGGTACCAAGATGAAGTTTATGAAGGTATATGTAAAGGTTTAGGACCACCACCCACATGAACAGATGTCACTTCTAGATGCAATACTGCTGGGTGTATGGACATAACAGTGGAACACATCCAGGGCTGGATAAGGCACGCAAAAAGATGTTTTCTTCGGTGTAAAGCAAGAGATAACATTTGGAGTGATGTTGATGAAAATCTATGGCCAAATTCCATAGGACAGGATGGATGGGCCAGGCCAACAGTGGACTTTTGATACTGATAGGAAGACAATATATTTACTAATTTGTGAATTACTGTATATCGTGAAACTATTGCTTTTTGGGATGTATTTGTTATTGATTGTAATGTATTTTGAGTAATTGATTGTGTTGTATTCTTTTCTGAATTACAGTATATTGCACTGTGAGAACAAACGTCAAAATACTGTAAAACATCTGAGTACTGTTGCTTTTGTGATTTGTTTCTTTATCATATATTGTTTTACATTACACAGTAAAAATTGTTATTCTGGGTTTCCAATATAGTAAAACATTCATTCATTTACAGTTTACTGTAAATTTACCACACTCAGTCATGACATCTATTGTGAGAGGCAAACCAACAGATCAAAAGTTTCTTTAGCTGCTTGGCTTGAAATATTTGTGGATGCAAAAATAGAGGAAAGGGAAACACATAATATATGTATTTAGCAATGCTCCAAGTTGTTTGTGTTTTGTAGTTCATTGAACATTGAGAGACAAAGTAGTCTTATGGGAGAAAGCATATGCTATAGTTATGGCAGCATGAGTCACTTTTGGGTGAAATATTAAGTGTTTTGGTGGTTGAAGTGCATTTTGCACCAAAGGTTAACTGATGTGCTCAGGTGCGTGTTTCAAAAGCACACTCTGTGAAGAGTTTTGAAAAAGAGGACATGGTATTGAGACAAGTGTGAAAACGATTGTAAAAAATTGTAAATGCAAATGTTGATCTATTTGTTGACTCAAAATATTCATTTGAATTGCCCCTTGAGAACAGTTGAGAAGCAATGAAATGTTATTTTGCAATAGAAAGACAACAAAAAGAAGTACACCATACAACAACCTCACAATAAGAGACTTCTGCACCTGCCGCAGTGAGAGACGCACTTGTGTATGATCCGGAGGAAGCGTGACTGACCTCTTACAGCAGCAAACATAGGGGACAAGGTACAGACAAAACACAGACAAATAGCCATTGCTGAAAGCATAATGGTGACTCGTATCTCATTGTGATTCAAATGCGGGCTCAGATAAGCATTCAGAAATGTACATACTAATAAAGAAATACTATCAATGGATAGTTACTTTGTAGGAAATCTGCACTTAGTTTTATTGCAAAATAAATTAGCTGTTTATTGAAAACCTTCCTTAAAAGGGATTCAATTTGAAACACACAATGGACAGATAATTAAAGAGGTACTTAAGTAAAAGCATGCATATTTATAGGTTTTATGTCTGTCCTAACAAAGTGGGCATAAAAAATATTATAATTTGTAAATAAATAATATGATTTAGGGAAAGAGCTGTAATTCAGGACTGAATTGTGGTGATATACTGCAGGGGAATGGCATGCAACTCAGCGCACACTGTTTTTAATTCAGTACATTAGAGTGTCGAAGGCCAACATGATCTTGCACAAATTTAGATCACTAAAGTTATCAGTTCTTGTTCTTAAAAAAATGGAATGGTTTGTGACATTAAAATGATGTGATGCCAGTTTGAATATTTTATTTAGTTCAGAGTGTAAAATGTGTCTATATATCCAGTGCCCTGCAAAATAGTGGCACCCTTGAACAAGGTGAGCAAAAAAGACTGTATGAAATAAACTATATTGGCAATGAAAACTAAATTTAACAAGCAATTATTTTATTTTCCAAAAAGGTAGGTGTCATTGTGTACATTTTATAACATCCACCACCATATGACATCCTTTTCAACAAAAGCATCCTTCTTATACCCATTACTGGTGTGCTTGGCCAAAAAGCTCAATTTTGCTCTCATTTGACCATAACATCCCGAAGCTCCAATACTGAACTATGAAGTTGAACTGGATACACTCAGTGAGCACTTTATTAGGTATTTATAAGACTTCTGCTGCTGTAGCCTATCCACTTAGCAGGTTTGACTCGTTGTGTGTTCAGAGATGTTCTTCTCCATACCACTGCTGTAATGTGTGGTTATTTGCGTTACTGTCCCCTTCCTGTCAGCTTCAATCTGGCCCTTCTCCTCTGAACTCTCTCATTAACAAAGCGTTTCTGCCCGCAGAACTGCTTCTCACTGGATGTTTTTAGTTTTTCGCATGTCTTCTTCTGGGCACTGGAACTGAGCGTGAAGACCGGGATTCCCTTGGGGCGGAGGCAGAGTGGAGGCAGGTGCTGGTGGGTGGGTTGGAGGGTACTGAGGTGATCCTCTGCCAGTTCAACCTCATAGTTCAGTTCCATTGCACAATACCCAGCAGTCTTTTATCCTTGTCCATGAATGGTGACCCCAGCCTACCCTCTATATATGTATTATCAGATGCTGATGTCTCACCACTTCTGCTGGCTCACTGAACATCTGTTCACTGGATCCAATTGATGACACTCAAGTCTTTTCCCCCGGGACACACAGGTCTACTCACGCATGTCAGCCTACCTGGTGATGTCTCATCCTGGATGAACAACTGACACCCAAAGTCTAATCTGGCCCAGACTGACAGACATGTCTACATCCATACCAAGCCTGATCTCCTCCAGGACTTCTCAGTCTCCTTTGGCAGCGACACTCAACTCCAGGTCCTGTGGGCCAGTGTCTGCAGTATTTTCTCCAATCATGCCCTCACGGCCTAGTTTCACTGATGATTTTACAGTGTTTCCTGACAGTGGTGGTTGCTGAGCTCAAAATAGACTAGACGGAAATCTGACGATGTACAATTCAGATCATTGGCATGCTTGTTAATCAATGAAAATGAATGGAGATGGGTACCAGAATAATACCTTGGTTGGTAAACAGACAGCTTCTTTCTTCACATCATGTTAGGGAGATTAAATTATAAATGAAATTGAAGAAAATCTGTTTTATTCACTAAATACATGTAACAAAAGAATATACCCTATCTGTTAACTACCACATTTACTTTCAACACAGCCTTCAATAAATGCTAATGAAAAGCTTCATGATCATGTAAATCATGAAATCTGTTCATTGCAAATCTTCATCATGAATCTCTGAGTGTGGTTCCAGAGGACAAAGATGCACATGTATCCACAATTTAAAAAGATGTTGATAATATGTGCACAATATTGTGATGCAAATATAAGGTTAGTCAGTTATCCTAATTCATACAATTACAGTTTTTTTACAATCGTTTTCACACTTGTTTCAATACCATGTCCACTTTTTCAAAACACTTAACACATTCACCATATCAATAGACTATGTGAACTAAACTGTGGATACTTTTGCATTGCTTTCATACTAAAGGCATTCAATCACCACTTCTTCCAAAATTCATGAATACCTTTCTCAGTCAGTGTTCACTACCAGCAAAAGTTTGTACAAATACAGCAAATTTTGCAGACATTTAGATACTCTGTTCAAAACAGTTAACTTTCAGTTCAAAACCCAATACAATTCTGATCATTGTGAAAGGAAATATGCTGCATTTTGGCAGAAAAATGAAACTATATGCTTGAAATACATAAGACAGATCATTCTGATTTGAGCAGAAAGTTTATTCAGTTTATTCAATTTTTTTGTTTGCAGCCTTGTTGCCATCTATACAAAAGTGATCATACTTGCATTTAAATGTGCATGTATATAGGGTAAATATAGATGTAGTTGTTACTGAAGAGATTTTTCCACTATTACTGCTGTATATGAACTGTTGAAACACCTGGCTGTCATTTCAGTGAACAACCTACCCAGGTGTTTGTTGTTTGTTCCTCGTTACCACGTATACAAAAGGGGCCACCTTTGGATTGGCATTTGCATTCTTTAGCCTTGGTGGGGAAAATGGATGCAGCCAGAGGCAGAGGAAGAAGACGTCGCAGAAAAGCAAGAACAGTTGTGTCTGATGAAATCAGAGCCACAGTCATTGATCATGTGGTAAATCATGGTCTGTCCCTGGTACTATACAGTATTCACAGCATTCTGACTGAAGGAGTTCAATTGATGTGTATATTACAGCAGTACAGTGATTTCAGAAGTCTCCAGAAAAACAGATGTATCAGTGCACATTTGTCTTTTACTCACTACAGGACCCAGTGGTTACCTCCAAGGGTAAAGAGGGGGGAAGGGGAAGATGTTTACGCCTCAACAGGAGGATACAATAGTTGGGATGGTCATAGTCAACAAGCATCAGGCTAAGAGAAATATGCAACAACAACATCGCAGACAACAACATATTTCAACATTGACAGTGTAAGCACTACAACCATTTCAAGAGTGCTACAGAAACATCAGATCAGGATGAAACAGTTGTACACTGTCCCCTTTGACAGGAACTCTGAGGGTGTCAAGGAACTCAGGTACCAATATGAAGTTTATGAAGGTATATGTGAAGGTTTAGGACCACCATCCACATGAACAGATGTCACTTCTAGATGCAATGGCTGCTGGGTGTATGGACATAACAGTGGAACACATCCAGGGCTGGATAAGCCACGCAAAAGAGATGTTTTCCACGGTGTATAGCAAGAGATAACATTCGGAGTGATGTTGATAAAAATCTATGGCCAAATGCAGAGGACAGGATGGATGGGCCAGGCCAACAGTAGACTTCTGATACTGATAGGCAGACAATATATGTGCAAATTACTGTATATAGTGAAAATATTGCATATTGTATTTGTTATTGATTGCAATGTATTTTGAGTAATTGATTGTATTGTATTTTTCTTTTCTGAATTACAGTATATTGCACTGTGAGAACAAACATCAAAATACTTTAAACCCTCTGAAGAATACTGTTGCTTTTGTGATTTGTTTCTTTATCATATATTGTTTTACATTACACAGTAAAAATTGTTATTCTGGGTTTCCAATATAGTAAAACATTCATTCATTTACAGTTTACTGTAAATTTACCACACTCAGTAATGACATCTATTGTGAGAGGCAAACCAACAGATCAAAAGTTTCTTTAGCTGCTTGGCTTGAAATATTTGTGGATGCAAAAATAGAGGAAAGGGAAACAAATAATCTATGTATTTAGCAATGCTCCAAGTTGTTTGTGTTTTGTAGTTCATTGAACATTGAGTGACAAAGTAGTCTTATGGGAGAAAGCATATGCTATAGTTATGGCAGCATGAGTCACTTTTGGGTGAAATATTAAGTGTTTTGGTGGTTGAAGTGCATTTTGCACCAAAGGTTAACTGATGTGCTCAGGTGCGTGTTTCAAAAGCACACTGTGTGAAGAGTTTTGAAAAAGAGGACATGGTATTGAGACAAGTGTGAAAACGATTGTAAAAAACTGTAATAATTGTATTGTTAATTGAAGGAAATTATTGAAAACAGATTGAGACCAATAATTAATATGAGGGAATGTTTAACAGCCTTCTTGAATCTTCTTCTTGAATCTTGGTGGAAAAATAATTTATGAAATCAAGTGGTATACTGGTTGAAGTGAATACTACACGGTGGCCCACAGGACCTGGAGTTCAGTAGCGCTGCTATAGTGGCTGTCATATCCCATGGAGTGACACTCAACAGCAACCTTACCTTCACTAGCTACATTGGGTTTGAAGATTTGAAGAGGATTGAAGATTCTTCCTTTTCAGCATCAAAATAATCTGCTCCTTCTTCTTCACCTAGTCCATTCAAAACACTGGCACTGGCCTACCAGGATGTGAATGGAAGGGAATGACTGCTTAAAATCTACTGACTATCATCAGACCTTACATGTCAGCCACACCAACACCATCTTTTCAACCACTCATCTTGTCTTCTGTGTGTTCCGGCCTCCTGCTGTGGAATATGCTGCTACCAGATGCCAGAACAGCCGACTCGCCTCTTCCGATTGCAGCTTGTATTTCCTAAATTCGTTGTTAGCACAAAAGTCTTGCTATTTGATAGCATTTGAGACTAGCCATGTTACTAGCATTTTTGGATATTGTATTACGTGCATTATACTGCCTTTTTCCAGTATACCAGTCTATGGTTAAAACTTGTAACTTCAGCTGGCCAAAGTATTATGGGCTCCCCTATTAAATGAGTCGGATTCCTATGATTTTCTCAAGAGGAGAGCATCTGCCAAAAGACTACATGAAAGTGTCTGGACTTATATATTTCTGTGACTTAATGGACCCTCTCTTTAGTTAAATATCAAAATTCACACCTGTGGTCTGAACTGAAGAGGGGTGTCCATAAGTGCAAACCCAAGGATATACGTGATTCAGAAACGTTCTGCATGGGGGAATGGACAAAAATCCAATCAAAATGTGTTCTCTAACCTTATCACAAATTCTAGTCATGTTTGCCAGGAGTGTTTGTACAAAGTATTAAACCTGGGGTGTTTTTTTGGGAAATAAAAAAATGGAACCAGAGTAAGCACAATTTATTTAAAAAATCTATTTAATTTATGTAATACAAAATGTTATCAAACACCCATGCTATCAAAGAAGAAGTAATTTAATCTTAATAACTGGTTGCACCTCCTTTAACAAGAATAACTGCAGTCAAACACTTCATAAAATTTGATATTAATCTTTCACATCACTGTGGAGGAATTTTAGCCCACTTTTCTTTCTTTCTTTAACTGCTTTCATTCAGACAAATTCAATGGTTTATGTGCAACGCTGTAATTACCTCCTATTGATGCTGATGTCACAAAAACTACCAGAAATGAGAATGATACATATTGTCACTTTCAGTGGTATGATGAGTTTTGATGGTCATGATCAATTATACAGTACATTAATGCCATTTGGCAGACGCTCTTATCCAGAGCAACGTTCAGTTGATTAGATTAAGCAGGAGACATTCCTCCCCTGTAGCAATGCAGGGTTAAGGGCCTTGCTCAAAGGCCCAACAGCTG